>NC_056729.1:365074909-365091777 GCF_019279795.1 Protopterus annectens | reverse complement strand
CATCAATGGCTAGTCAGATGTCATTCGCAGGTAAGGTTATCAGCTATAGCATGTACGGGCTGGGTTTCCTAGCTGTATCCGACACCCATTACACCACCGTGAGGGGCATCAGTGACACATTACTGATCCAGATAGTTGATACTACATCTACCATACTGCCATCACACTATGTATGACAGGGATGATATGTGCAGCTATGTGGACAGGGCTGCATGGTATGGTGGGAGTATGTCACAGGTATGGCACAGGGATCTGTCCTGCATGTGGCCATCCTAGTCGTAGGATGGTGGTTGTCCATGACGTATGTCTTTCAGATCAGGCTATGGACATGTAGCATGTCTAACAGCATAGTGTGGCATATGTCTGTATGCAAGGTGGATAGCATGCAGCATACTGGAAGTGAGTATTGTGGAGGCTGGTATTGGCCATCCACGCATGGGCCCTACCCCTGGAGGGTGATGTGTATTCCAATATTGGTCACATGGGTGCTGTGTATGCCTGTCCAATGATCTCTGTGTTCATGGATACCACCCTGTCATGTCATGGGTACCTCGGATGACTACCTAAAGGGCCAGGGAGACGTCTTCAGCTCAGGGAGGTGTACTGCACTACACCATCCCTAACACAGTGTCCATAATGTTGACCACAGCATAGGTGTTTCTTAATGGGTGCAGGGATATTCCCCTAGTGGTGTCATTGCTGTTATCATTCACCAGAATGTGCACATATGTCACACACCTCACACACACAGCCCATTCTGTATGTTGTTCACAACACTGTGACAACTATTGCCCATAGATCATGGCCATTCACATCCTCACATACACAGATGGCTGACATTTGTCTGTGTGGTATGGGCTACAATGAGGGTGGGGTACAACACATTAACCCTGGTTTACTGTAGCTGACACCGTGTGATATGGACATGTCACTGTAGCACCATTAGTAGTTGTGAGTCTGTCAACAGGCCAGTAGTAGAATACTCCTGTAACATACAAAGGCATTTGTAGCCGAGCATCCATACTGTCTTGTATATCTGTACTGCTAACATCTACATTGATAATGGTTCATGGACTTGCAGACCATACCCAGCAGTGTTCTGATGCGGTGTCACCAATCATGACTTTCTTCAACACTTGTGGGTTGATATTATCCAGCACCCTATCTGTAATGTATGGGCATGCTCGGCACTTGCTCAGAGCTTCTTGGCATGTTATGAGCTACTGCTTAGTTTAGCACCCATTTCACACCAGTCCTCACAGGTACACTGTCTGTCCATACATTTCCAGCTTGCTTACAGTACAACAGCTGTCGTACACACATCACTCACATACCTCATGAGACATGGTGGTTTATACATCATGTCCACCTGGCATATACCACTTATATACAGGCATGTCCAACTGTCATGTACCAGTGCTATTGCCTGTCACTATGATGACTATGTTGTACATGTGGCAATAGAGCTATTCTCATGTACACAGTCAATGCACACCTCCCAACATACAACAGTACAGCCTGTGGGGATGCACATATGCAGCCCTGCTGGGGGTTATACTGTCACCAACCCTGACTGCACCTGACAGTCATGTGGGGATGTGCAACATTGGCAACGCAACCCATACATCACATAGTCCCACATGATCCCCACCACAGGCCACACATACGGACACACCTTGTACAGTACTTCTCCATACTCTGTGTGGGCACCAATGGCAGCCCACATCGCCAAACACAACCACACCAACCTATAGCCCACAGACACGTGTGCCCATCACATACAGCCAATAGGGTGTCATAACATACACAACACACCTGTCATAGGTGACTGTCGGTGGTCACACTGCTGTTCCACTCAGCAGGCTACACAAGAGGATAGTCACTTACATCCCGCTGTCAAGTAACTGGTTCTGCAACATAACCTATGCACACATGCCACAACTCAGCAGGTACGATGTGACTCATCTTCCATGTTTGTGTGACTAAAGTTGTATCTCAGGGCACAGACTATGTGTGCAGGGACATGCAATAACCCACCAGTGTTGTAGCCCTGATGGTGTGGTCCAAGCCCTGGGTAGCATTTTGCGGTCATCCGGACCTGTTACCACTGTACTACGAATGACTGTGTCACTCCCAACAGTTGTCCATGCTTCTGCTGTCATTCCACAGGTATCTAGTATACGTCCACTTTGACAGACCTGGTCAAACAACATGATGCTGTGGCACAGTTGACCTGCACCTGTCAGCCCTGGGAGTACGGATCACATGTTGGACTCTTGCTGCTTTTATACTGCCTGTCTTGCACAGTGTCCAATAATAGTCACCACCAGAATGGGAACTGGCTAGCGAAGCATGTGGTCATGTCACACAATGCTTGACATCATCCTCTGTGATGCAAGGCACACCTGATACTGCAAGGCACCCTGTTTTGGATTTGAGGTGCCTTATTGTGAGCTGTGTTACTATCGAGTGGTGGTGGTTACTGGGCTGGTTTGCTGTTTTGGGAGTTTACACCTGATACTGCACCACTTCAATATCTCTGCAGTGACTGGGACCTGCCTCTTGGCTCTGCAGAGCACACCTGCAATGACTGGTTATAGACAGACCGTACCTCTCAGGCACGTTCCTGGACTGGCATACCCACAGCTGAGGTGTCCCCATATTCCACTATGTTGTACACACATCCCGGCTGGTTACTTAGCGCAATGCATCACAGGTGCTCCATGTGCATATAACTGTGTCTGGAACTACTGCTGCTACTGATGTGAGACTGACAGTAACCCACACTTAACTGTGATAGCCACACATGTACCGACACATTAGGCGTACGCTGTGCATGAGTCATAACCTCCGCTCGGCTGGTTCGACCCATACACCACCTCCAAGACCAACAGTATCCTTGACATGGACACTACCAACATGTGACTGCTGTTCCACACCTGGGGTTATTCTCTCATTGGTGGAATCCGAACATATGCTACTCACCCTTGTTAGCCTCATACTGGCACCACACACTTCATGGCATACACAGTAGATGAGTACTACAACACCTACTACAGATGTCATATGACAGCGGTAGTTGTCGTGACACACTTGCAGGTGGACAATGCACATGCAAACGCTGAGACATACCCCAGTGCACTTCATTAGCATGTACACAACAATATAGTTCATGCTATTCCACACAGAGCCATGATGGTACACACTAGATAACAGATGACACTCTGGGGGTGCGGTCCCATGGACATACTTTACAACAACAGGTGGGGGCTGTTGCAGAGTGGTGTACATTCCCATAAGTGGGGTAACTCACTGGTCAGCCTCGGTAGGGCCACGGGATCCCTCATCACATACTCCATAACTAGCTACGTACACATTACTGCGACACATATCGAGATGTACCACAAGGCATTATGGTGGTATGTCAGTAGTCGTATGCAATACCCACATCTGCTCACACATACAACTGTCACTCTGGAACATGCCAGTAACAGGTGCTGTTGGCAACATGCTGTCTGATGGCTTCAATGCTAACATTACACCCTCTCACTCCCTATAGGGCCACATTCTTTGCAGGAACATTGTGGTGTACCTACGGTAACACCTACACAGTACTGACCTGCACTCTATATGTCCTAGAACACAGGCCCCTTGTCACCCTACAAAATCCCAGGCTGTGATGTCCACAGACCTCTGAATGGCATGTCTCCCCACTGGGACACCATATTCAGTAATAGCCTTGTTCCAGACATTGTGGCCCCTGACTGGCACACAGCGACAGTAACGCTCAACACAGGTGGAGCCACAATGCACGACTGGGACTATTGCCCTACACACCTCACTGGACTGTTATGCATGGCTATAGGGCACATCATCATGGACATCATTCGCTGAGTCTTTGTTGTGCTCCAGTCCTTTGATGCCAGCTGGGTTGGTCTTTTTGGGGCCACAGCATGCCTCCTACACCTGTTGAACACCTTTCATACAGTCACCAGAGTAGTTGATGATGACACGGGGGTCCACACAGCCTACATTGTCCTCTCGCTGCCATTCAGCACTGTTCTCCATTCTGGTATTGACAACATACACATCCACGTGCACATCACAACATATGTCTACGGATGTTATGCAAAGTGGCTAATGGACGGGATACACACACTGATGGTGGCATATCATATCACATACTGCATTCCAGTTACACTTGGCATACCAAAGTCCTCAGTCATGGGGCCCTCATGTTCGGTATATGCTTCCCTGAGGTACAGGCTATCACTGAGGGGACTTCCCTGCCTAGCTTTACAGACCACTGTATACCCAGCGCCGTTGTTGCTCCACCAGCTGATACAGACCCCATCCATATGGGTGTCACTGTGACGGATACCGATATGAACATCATGGCCTCTACCTGCATGACACTTGGTATGAACATCACCTTTGCAGTACACCATCCACCCACTGGTTATCACATAGGTGTTAGTCCCTACATACATGTCGCATTGTCCGTGTTTGTAAGACACATGTATGTCGCACACACTCCTGTGATTACCACATTGCCACTGTGGCGTGGATATCCTTCTACATGTCCACACATGTCTGTACTGGGTGTGTAGCTGGTACATAGGCACCCATTGTACCTCTGAACACCGGACTTATACACACATCCATGGGTACAACACCCCGCTTAGGGTGTACCTTGCACAACAGCTTTACATAACTCAACATTAAAACGCCATGACGTTTATTGAGCTATGACAGTTAAAGTTTGCGGCTTATGTACAGACACCATGTCTGTACACATTTGCAGACTACATACTCAGGGTTGACGTCTGCAGCAAAGACAGGGCCCATGTCTGCAAATATGTTAATGGATATACTCCGCATACATGACATAAACAATAGCCACTATGAGCATGATGCTCATGGATATGTGCACACACGCGACAGTGTGTGGCATGTACTTGGGGGTTGCATTCCCAGACCGGACATTCACCATGCTTTGGGACATGATTCCTATGTACATCACGCATGGACAGTCAGTAGCAGTGTTCATGTGATACCTCGCTTGGTGGATGGTGGACACATGTATGCCAGGGATCACTGCAGTGGGTGTACTGTGCAGAGATGCAGGTTACACATGGCTCTTCTGTTCACAGGACACTACCCTAGAGAGGTGCCACTGGTGTGCACACTGCAGTTGTTGTTACACATAGACTTGCCAGACTGCATGGTACCACACTATGAACCTGTGGAGCTATTACATGTCCTTTGTGCATGGTTACTGGAATAGCCCTTCCATTTAGATTAGCTGTCACACTATTACAATGTCCCGTGACTACAGGCCATATGTATCCTGTTATTGTACACGCCAATCATGTTCATGTTTGTCTGTCACATCTCTTCTGTTATTCTAGTATGTTAGTAATGTTTGCGTCCTTTGCAAATGCACAGAGTGGATTGCATTATTTATTTAATCATAACTGTTTATACATAAATTAATTACATACTACTCACATCACTATATGATACCTTTGTTATGCATCATATGCATGTTCACCTGTGTAGCATATCTGATATATCAATCTACTGTACTATACATTACACATGGTTTACATGGTATCCCATAATTCAAAGCATACTTGCACAGAGGGTCCACCTTAGACATGTCATTGATGTTATATGCCCATACACATGTGTACTGTTACAGTATATCCACGTATACTATCCCCTGCTATGGCACATACTTATTGGATATACCCTGCCACTGACAGCGGGTCGTATGACATTGTTCTGTTTATAGCCGTCATGTTGCATCCCTTGTGGTATCTGTGCTGTACGGCTGGTTGGACATCACTACATAAATACCATTCCCCACTTTATGCATGGCGGACACTTTTAATTTCTGCAAACCAGGCTATGCATGCACTGATATAACTTAATACAGAACATACTATACATACAATTAGTGTTCTACATACCTTGATATCGTTCCGGTATTTCATCTCTATCTCACTCTTCTGTATCACTCATTATACGGTATGAGCATACAGTTTGCATATCTGGCAAGTCATCCTTATATACGTCTATACCTGCAACATGTGGTTTACTGCCGCCAATTGGTGGTCCGGTGTGACTAATTACGTGCAGTTCAGCTGTGCAGCTACTCCATTCACCAATTACACGGCAACAGTGCGGTATAATTGAATTCTCCACTTGGGCGTTGGCCATTTGCCCTGCCTTCGGGGAGACGGCCTGTATTGTGTTTTGTTGTGTGTAATTGCAACTGCTATGTGTAGAGCCAAGTCTATTCTGGAGTCATGTCCCCCGTGGATTGTGTGTGATGGCTTGAGTATGTGGTTCTACCTGTGACTATACCTGTCATCCCACCCGTCTGATAAAGGACTATTGCAAACACCTGTAACATCACCGTTTGTTCCATTATACGACGGATACAATTTTGCATGGCGCCTTTAAATGTGTCTCTCACAAGGTATGTTAATGGTTCAGCAGATGTAATTGCCTAACTAGATGTTTGGGCTATGGTTACGGTCTGTATTGCTATTGTTTCCAGTCTGGGGGATGTAGGTGGGTGTACATAGCTTATACGGTTTTGTGGGGCTTGCATTTCTACGTAGTCCATATATATGTGTGTGGGCCCTTTCCCTAATTACAGTGCTATCACGTAATAGACTTCTGTTACAGGAATTTACTTTGGGCCATTGTTAATTGGTTTCTATATGGTATGCAGGTGAGGTTGATACTTCCATACCTCTGGATGTATGGCGTAATGTGCAGGGATATTTGTAAATGACCACTATCCCGTGTATGTCTGTCCCAGATATTTGCAGTCATTGCAGTGGTGTTGGTGTCAGACCCTCTGTGACATGGCTTGCCACCTTTTCATATGGCCATAGTTGGACACTTACGGGTCACACAGTGGTGTTTACAGGCTGACATATGGCCACAGTCAGTACACAGGATAGAACATACTTTTATCCTCATTACATACCAATTGTTCTTGGTCCTTAACTACTTATCAGTTTGCATGTAACATTTCCGTTTCTTACATACAGGCATGAGTATTTCCTGCAACTATTGCATAATATTTGGGACATACTAATGTCCTAAACTCTCGGACAGTTGCCCCTTGTAATGTTTCATGTCAGGACACACCTGCCCAGGGGGGCTGTCCCTCCCAGTGTGGCACAGGTGTTTACCGCATGCCTACGGCTAGCTATACCCTCACCTACCATAATCATCTACCTCCAGGTTGCCACCTACAGACACACGATGCGGAAACACACACACACACTTTAGTCACACGGGAACACACATGGCACCCTCAACCCACACATACACAGGCTACATCATCACAACCACAGTTGTACATGGTACCTACGTGGACCACACCGCCGGCAGCGGTGACTACATGTCCTTACTATTGTCAAATTGCTCGTAGTTCTACTGTTCCAGTACTGTGTTCTTTCTGTCTTTCAGCCTCCTGGTTATGTGTGTCAGTGTGTGACACATTCCATTGTTGGTGGTATCCTATGTATTTGTACCTCAAAGGTGTTTTGAATGTCGTCAACCTATCTATATATTTGCAGATGTCAGTGACCCCTTATATATCGACATATATCACACTATCACCCTTTCTATCTGTAATATATATATATATATATATATATATATATATATATATATATATATATATATATATATATATATATATATATATATATATATATATATATATATATATATATATATATATATATACATATCTCGGACAGGGGTGGTGACAGGCAAGCTACGCCTTTCATTGTGTGTTTGTCAGTGTATACTGTGTTTCCTGGACTCCGCACGTTTGTGTCTGTACCTGTCACATTACACACCTGCCATAGGTTAAGATTACCTCCCATCCCACTTTGTGAGGGACAGTCCCTCTTTGTGCAGTTGTGTCCTGCGAAATATTTGTGAACATAGCAAATGTCCTGCAAGTTTGGGACAAACATATTCCCTATAGTTTATGTATCTGACTCACCTACATGTTACAGGACACGGAACACGTACCTGCGACCATTACTAGAATAAGCTTTTTTATCTATGAAAAACACTGACGTTCTGGTTTTCGTACTGGCCGGGTGTATGTGTCATCCTGCAGACATCTGGTGTATGTCCCACATTGGTCATTTGAACTGTGGCAACCCTACCGTATTTACATCTTGCCTAGCAATAGTGTTGGGTGATTGTATACATGAATGCCTGTTCTACTCCTGGCAGTGGTCGTTTTACCCTAAAGAGCAGGTGCTATTTGTTCAGGGGTGACTAATGCTGGTTTCACCTGTTCTGTAAATTATTGAATGTGATCTGCGCAGTGGTCGGTGACGCTTAGCCCTGTTTCGCGTATATCCGTACAGTCGTATTTAAACATCGCTTACCAGTTGTGGGCAATGCTTATTCCCGCTAACATGTGCTACACATATTCTGATGACCAGCATCCGGAATGCATTACCCGTGCTGTCGGGATTACGTTACATCCCTTGCGGGACGTGGGACCGGGAACATGCACGACAGTCACTGCATGTACCACTTGGACATCTGGGGGTTGTACACGTATTATGTCATTTTGTATGTGCAGTACACTACAGCAGTTACTCCACACTACACTCACATGGATAACTCTGTTAGTTTACAAATTGATGAGTCCAGTTAATGGTATGTCCATGTGATGTTTACTGGCTGTATTCCGGCATTGGGTATGTATATCACAATTAGCTACACCCGATAATTTGCTACACCTTCATACGACCGTGGAACCGTGGATGCAGCATGCCGGGGTGATGAATGCCTGTCATGGGTACATCCCCTGCCTTGATACAACATCCATGATTACATTTTGTGGAGCCCCTCAGTAACGCAGCAGGGAATCCGTGATGAGTGTGTGTATGACAATGCTTACACACATGTGCTCCCGTGATTGCCTCTGCTCCAGTAAGCGACAGTTGCTTACTCGATGTTGTGGCGACGGGAGTCACTGTTTGCCCCATTTGGTGTTTTGCCTCTGACAATCGGGCATGTACCTACCGATGTACCTGAGAACCTATACACACAGCACCAACAGATGCTGATAGTCGCATCTACTGTTCAGGTGTTGACATTTCCGTGTTCCAATGGCTGTTGCGTGTACAATGTTTGAGGGCTGCCTATGTAGGATTCCACAGTGGGCCACCTATACATCACAATTTACAGATAGTCGTGTTTGTGTGCCATCCATGTTACTGTGTGTGCAGGTGGGGAGGGGTGACAGTCCGTGGGAGCCTACACTGTCAAGGTATGTGCTATACGTTCCCTCTTTGCCAAGGTGTAGGCATATTGGGCACGCCTCCGTCTGCCTACTGGGGCTGGCACAGTGTGTCCATGGTCTGGATCCCTCTGTGCCTGTGTTGGCCTTGGCAATTGCGGTGGGCTGTGAGGCTCTCCTCCATTTTGACCCTGCTGCAGCTGTTTCTGCAGGATCATAGTATGTAGCATGGCACATACTATGATGTGGGCACACGTGCCTGGAGAGTACTGCAAGGCTCCACCAGATGTGTCCAAGCACCGGAACCGTGATTTCAGCATCCTGAACACATGCTCTATGATGATTCTGGTTTGTGCGTGTGCCTCATTATGGCGTTCTTGCATTGGTGTGTGTGCATTTCTGATGGGGGTCATCATCCGCAGCTCCAGTGCATAGCCAGCATCCCCCACAAGGTGGCCTTGTGGGATGTCCCCCCTGACAAATACCTGATACAGCTGTGAGGCATGCCAGATATGGGAGTCGTGGTAGCTTCCAGGGCTGCCAGCACACATCCATGATAATGCCCTGGGCATTGCACATGACCTGGCAGTTGATGGAGTGGAATCCCTTGCAGTTTATGTAGCGCCTACCATACTCACCGGGTGGTGACTTGATTTGTATGTGCATGCAGTCTATCACACCCAGTACCTCCGGGTAGTTTGCCACATGGTGGAAGTGATGCATATTGCTGGCCAACTCCTCCTGAGTTCTGGGGAAGTATATATGCTCATTGGCATGTGGTAACATGGCATCCAGGAAATGGTGTAGTACCCTGGATGCTGATGCCTGTGAGATCCCCATTATATCTCCAGTTGGCCTTTGAAAGGTACCTGTGGCTAGTATTCGCAAGCTTACACATACCATCCTGTCCATTGGGATGGCTTCCCCTCTGTTGTTTCTGGTTCTTAGGCGTGGCTGGCACAGCTCTACTACTTGCTGTAAGATGTCTCTGTCCACCCTGTAATGCTCTACTATCTCCAGATCATGTAGCCCCTGGTAGGTTGCCCTTGGTCTGAACACTCTTCTCCTACTCTGAGGCCTAAGGTGGTTGTCGGCATCATCCTCCACAACACCGTCGGTCTGTAACACATGCTGATGAATCACAGCTATGACAGCTCCCAACATGTACATTTTAAAAGTTCCCCATCTTTTTACATCTATGGGGTGGTGTTTGGGAATACACAGGTGTATGTTGGGTGCTTTCACACTTTATACTGTTTTGCTGTGAACACTGATGATGTCATAGGGTGTGTATGTACGATCGTGGCTACAGGGTATCTTCTGTGTTTTATTAACGGAGCCACTATTGTGCTGCATTTGGTGTTGCATTACATTTGGATGCCGTGAATTACCTCCCGCCCTTCTGTTTACATTTGTGTATGTTACACCTACCATTTGCTGGCATGCATCCAGCTGTCTGCTTTCATTTGTACTTTCCTAGACCTGGCTTATCTTGCATAATGTGTGCTATTGCCGGTCTACTGTGGGTTTGCTTTTCTCTGCTATGACAGTTCTCCTTACTTTGCATTCCAAGTCCTCCCCTCCTTTCTTTGCAATCCTATGCCTCCCCTATCCTGTTTTGTAGGTTTCTGCATGCAGGCTTGTCTACTGCCATCGATTGGCCACCGTGAGCTGACTGGAGTTAATTGCTCATTAGTACACCAATTACCCTGCTTCGGCATTTCCTTCTTTTCTTCCCCTGACCTTCCTGTTTGTGCTATTGTTCGCAGTGCATGCATCCGCTTACCAGGTTTCGGGCATGATTTCACCCCCGTACACATGCGCTTTCAGGCACCATGTGTGCTCTCAGCTAAACGGTTCTATACCTTCCTCCCCACCCCTGCCCTGCAGCTTTGCTTAGCAACAGCCAGGTCAGATTTGCATTGTTCCAATGTGCTTACTGATATGGTGGCACACCCCTCTGCTGATGTCATGTATCACCTCTGATACACTCCTCAGTGTTATAGCGCTGCGCCATCAGGTACATCCTTAATCCGGCGGGACGTTTGCGATTCAGTATTACCTGCCTCATTTGCATGGCATTGACTACTAATTCATAATTACAGTGCCGAACACTGTCGCGGACCCTTGGCAACCCTTGTGCCTTGCTTGTGGTGTGCCATGCCTACCATTGCATATTATGGTGCAATCTTGATTTGTCTTTCATTGCGATTTTATGACATTTGTATATATTTCCTTTGTATTCCTGTTTGTGCACACATGCCATGCAGTTGTACTGTGCATTACTGTGGACATGATATTAAATGTTTTTTAGGTGTTGTACATCTTTTCTTGTGCCATTGGCTGTGTATTTCACCATTGGCATATGTTAACTTTGTAATACATGAGTCTGGTCCGCTTCCATAACTCCGATGTTCTGTTTGGGAAAATGTAAACCATGTTTTTTGGTTTACATTTCCATGGGCTTGCTCTATGCCTGCACCACTTCGTGAATCACTGTATGCCTTCATTAGCATGGTGCAACACTGCACTATGCCGAGGGCTGTGTAGATCTGGCGTATGCCGGTAGTGCACATGGAGTTGGTTCGTACCTGAATCGCTCGGCGGACATATTTGGCATTGTCCTGCATACGCTATGCCTGCACCTAGCGCAGGTTTCATGAATCTGGGGAAAGTGTTTAGTGAAAAAGATTTTTTATTACAATGTTTGAAATAAAATGATATACACTTGTAAATATAATTGAAAACTATACAGTTTCCACATGGGAACATGCCTGCAGCTTTGTCACTGTTTACATCAGTGTAAAGCCGAAATGGAGTGTCTTTTCTTTCAAAAGAGATTCATAGTGATTTTGTCCTTTTGTGTGAGAAAGTCAGGGTTTGTCCAAGTAAATAACTGATATCCTCATTACTTGCAATAATACTCCAATTTTTCAAAATACTTTCTCTTATCTGTGTCAAGTCCCTGCACATCGGAAGAGGAAAAACTGATAGAGCAGTCTATGCTATCTGGTTCTGACAGAGAAAGTTGTGAAAGATTATGGTTAAACCTCTTATCTGAATGTAAGCACTATACACTGCCATCTCTCGCATCACTGGATTGTTGAGGGGTAAAGTTCTGAACCTGATTGTGTTGCTGGAGGGCTTGGTTCGATCCAGAGACCTGGTTGGATGATGAATTGGTTTGGTCTAAAATAGCATCTTAATTGGACACCATAAAAGTTCTGTCTTGTACAGTGCCCTGGTGTTTTTTTTTAGAATGAATCCTTTTTTAATAATAGGTGGGTAAGCCAGGTAACACTTTTTACAAACCTCATCACAAACTGAATCTAATAGATGGCATGGATAATGTCTAGCAGAGAGTATGCTGATATTAAGGTTTTAATATGTGAATGATGGGGTCTCTTCTAATTCCCCCAGACTAACATAGAAATTTAGCACAAGGTTATAAGCTCTTGACAAGGTTTATTCCACATTCCTAGTTTGATTCCCTCATTCTCTGTTTGCTGACTTTGTGTCTCTGAGCAATTCATTTAACTAGATGGAGATCCTGGGATACTGCTGAAGAAAGAATGTTTTGCATTTAGCAAGTTATTACTATGACAATTTAATTATGTAGGTATGTAATGAATTATGACTTTATGGATACTACATAAAATTGTATTTTATGATGGTAATATTCATGCCAATGCATTCCACAGAATGTAAATTGGCAGTCTAAGTCCAAAATATAAATAAATTCATTTATATTACTATTTTATGCAAGTTCCATATAAAAGTGCAAACATTAAGTGCTTACCTCAGAATAATCAACTTCCAGAGAGGAAAGGTGTTCTCTCAGTCTGCTGAATAGAAGTCCTTGTGTCTCCATAGAGCAAATGCGTGCACATAGCAGGGTGGAGGGTCTGTATTCAGGGGGATGGGAAAGAGTATGAGACATGGCTGTTGGACATCTTTGTAAGATACACTTTTTAAAAAATGAAATGTTGTAGAAATTCTTCCCCTTTGTCACCAAAGAACAGTCACTCCCAATGACACTGATCAGATTAGTTAGACTGGGGACCTGCCAGTAATATTTTTCAGGTAGAGTGTAGATTAGGAAAGTAGAGAGGGAAAGAACGCATTCATTATCGTACACTATAGGACACATTATTGTACGTGCTTAGCAATGGGTGAAAGGATGCTTCAGTTGTTCTGGTGGAATTCAACCAAAACTTTAAAAAATAAATTGTTTTTACTACGCTGGTTGGATTATTGCTTCAGTGCTGATACTGAGAGGCATTAAGTAGTCATTAGGCCCAATGTAAATTGAGTACTAGGGATGTCACATTTCAAGAAACTACACTCATGGCATTTAAAGCTATTAATGCTATAAAATGTGATGTCCAATAATCTGTTCTTGGACTCATTGCATTAGGAAATTATTACTGTAAAGCGAATTTGGCTTGGTACATTTAGTAGAAATGGCCTTTTTTTTCTACTAATTAGAAAAATATCATACAAAGTAAAGGTTCTAGTGTGAGTAGGAGCAGTACCTCTACAACCAAAATCAGGGTTGATTTGGAATTCACCACATTACCTGTCCAAGTATGCTCACTTGTATATAAAGAAAATAGACAGTGGGTGTATAGGAATTCATTACTAGCAAAACAGCACATTGTTTCATTATAGCCTGGTAATGCAGACTTTATGATGCTTTCTGTTCACAAACCATCACTGCTTCTATGTTAAATAGCACTAATAGTGTAGTAATTACAGATGCTAAGCTTTGTTCCTGGCATCTAAAGGAAATGTGTTCTTCTCAACAGTAAGGACTGTAAGAATGTTCTCATGTTTCACACATCTTATGTTCCATTCTTACCAGTGACAAGGATTGCAGATGGTGGTAATCAGTTAGAAAGCAAAACCCTAAGCTGAAACTGTATCTGGTAAAACTTAGGCTGAGGGCAGGGCATTGACTTCTTCTCAAGACATCCAGTCTGCTTCTCACCAAGCTAAGCAAATACATACCTCTCAACTGTTCAGATTTTCACCAAATGCATAGATCCTTGCTTCACAGTTTTGGTCTGTTCCTCATAAAATTTGTGGTTTTCTGGCAAATCAATGAAGATTGAAGTTATTAAATATTTATGTACATTAGAGTTTCAGACTTCATGTCCTTCAGAAAAATGATTGCTATTTAATGCGAAACCTGTTATTCTAGCAACTTTGTAGGTTTGTTAAGACAAATATTAAAAATGTTCCTGATTTTGGGCCTTTGTCCCCCAAATGTACTGTTTTATGTTATTTGTGTTACAACCAGGAATCTCAACTCTCACTATTTTACAGAAATTTTCTTATTTACAGGCTCATGATAAGTTTTCCATGTTTCTGGAGTTATTATTTTGTTTTTTTTCACCCCTTTACACAATTTTCTGAATTTCCCTTATCGCATGATTTTTGAAGATGTCTAGTACACAGAAAACTACAGTACATGACCAATATTCTAATAACAACAATAATTTAAAATAAGAGGACCTACATCTTATATTTCCTTTTTTTCTGAAAAATAACTTGTCTTGAATGGTACAGTTAAGCAATATAGTTCATTAAAGTCTATAGATTTTATACTGCCACTCTGTTTTTAAACGTGCTTCTAACTAGTATCGCGCATTCCTACTGGAAGAGTTATGTGCCATTTGGTATACAAATATTATGCTAATTAGACATCCAGATTTTTAGCTGGATGTATGTACTTTTCATTAGCCTTTGTTCCTATTTTCAATGTCTGCAGGTTAAGACTTACTGCTGTTGCCACCTTCACAAGGCATTTTTGGCATTGCAGACCGTTGTTTTGTGAGCTTTCCATAGAGACATCAAATTGCTACACAGAAAAGTAATTCACTGGATTGTAACTATCAGTCACCCTGCAGATATTCAAATAGCATGCACATTCAGAGAGTACTGATAAAATTACTTTTCGTTTTGAAAATGTATTTACAAGAAATTATGCAGCTCCCCCTCCCCTGCCAACAATTACCCATGACAGGGATGCTTTAGAACAACATCCTTATAAATGCTGAATAAAACTGAAAGTGCATTCCTGAATGCAGTTTTGAACACCCCACCAATATGTTTTTATTGTATTTCACGTAACACAAAACTGCTGTTGCTTACAAATTTTTAAATACAGAAAACAGTCAAAACTTTCTACAGTGACAGACTTATCTTTTTTTAGGAAGCTTCCTTCAATGTAATATGCTAGTGCTCTTTCTTGTAGTAATAAAGTAACCAGGAGTTGAATGAATGCAACAGCATTATAGATTGTAACAGTTTGGTACCTGACTGCTAAACTCTGAAAACAAAGTTTGAACATTCAGAAACGTGAACAGCATTGTAATGTCCTGGATCACAGTACTTTGAATTATGCTGTCATTATGGTCTTCCTTTCTGTCCCCCTGTGCTCTGCCAACCTAAAGTAAGGCAAGACTGTAGAGCATATAAATAGGATCATTGCAATGACTCCATTCAAGCCTAGACATGTTATTTAATCTCCAGAGGCTCTCTGCCTCAAAGAGTGCAAACTTTGACCTTGTAATGTTTCCCTGCAATTGATGTAAACAGAACAATTTGGCTTGTTTCATTGAAAGTAAATTCAACAAATGTTACTTTGAATGGAATGCTATTTGTTTGCATGTGTTTGATATATTAGCTGCATAAATTAAGTCAGGGACCTATATGTCTAGGGTTCTTCTCTAAGAAGTACATAGCTGATCCTGTTTGAAATACAATACTATTGTAAGTGTGATTCGTGAACAGAAACAATCCCATGGCATTGCAATACTTATGACCGACTCAGAGAAATATCTGTGTATAGTGCATGCCCAGCACATCATAAATTCCTACAGTGCAGAGTGTGCTGACAGATATTGACCACCAGCCAAAAGATTTGATAGGAGCACAGCATGGTACTCTGTGTGTCCTGCAAAAATATAGAATCATCACATTTTATTGGAGGGGAGATGTTTTAAATCAAAGTGTGTGAATAATGTTGAAATAGAAGAATGGGGTGGGGTGAGTTTTTATAATCAGAATATTAGAAACTGAAATCTAAGCATCAGAATTTGAACCGTAGCTGGTGATGTACATTAAACCATTCTTAGTAAGGTGCTGGTTTCATATCACAAGACACAAATCACACAGGAAAACAATTGTCATTTTATGTGCATGTAGTGCATGTCTACACATGCATACATATGTGTTTATGAATATGTGTTTAGTGTGAGAGGGGTTGTGGGAAGGCTTGATTATGAAGGGCAATTAAACACACTCTCTGGAGGAAGAAAGGTCACCTCAGATGGCAATACTATGGCAGGCTTTGTACACTGCAGGCTAGTCATTGCCCAAGGATATTAATAAGCATCTTGTATAACTAGTCAAGGTTATATGCCTTGAAAATATTCCCCAGCAAGAAAAAGACTGCTCAAATTGGGCAACCTCTTTATATAAATGATTGATGTAAATGTATTCTCAACTGTACAAGTTATGAGTAACCTGTGTTAAAAAAATCAAATAGGACCCTTTTAAT
>NC_056729.1:365064713-365074409 GCF_019279795.1 Protopterus annectens | reverse complement strand
AGGAATAAGCATAATAGCTGTATACCAAATGGCACATAACTCTTCCAGTAGGAATGTGTGATACTACTCAGAAGCACATTTAAAAACAGAAAGTGACATAATGATGGAAAAATATAAGTACATTATCAAAAAGACAGTGTAAAATCTGTAGACATTAATGAACTATATGGCAAAATTGCACCATTAAATCATTTATTTTTCAGAAAAAGGGAAATGTAAGATGTGGATCCTCTTTTTTTAATTATTGTTGTTACTAGAATATTGGTCATGTAGTGTAGTTTTCTGTGTACTAGACATCTTCAAAAATATTGTGATGACGAGGGGATTTAGAAAATTGCATAAAGGGGTGAATCAAGCCCAAAAATAATACCTCCAGAAATATGGACAACTTATCATGGGCCTGTAAATAAGAACATTCCTCTAAAATAGGGAGTTGAGAGGTCTGATCATAATACAAATAACATAAAAGTATTGAGTAGGGGGACAAAGGCCCAAAATCAGGGACATTTTTAATATTGGTCTTACAAACCTAGAAAGTTGCTAGAATAACAGGTTTTGCATTAGCTAGCAATCATTTTCTGAAGGATATTAAGTCTGAAACTCTAATGTATATAAGTATTTAATGACTTAAATCTTCATTGATTTGCCAGAAAAACACACATTTTATGAGGATCAGACCAAAAACATGAGGCAAGAATCTGGACATTCTGTGAAAATATGAACAGTTTGAGAGGTATGTATTTGCTCAGCTTGGTGAGAGATAGATTGGATGTCTTGAGAAGAAGTCAATGCCCTGCCCTCAGCCTAAATTTTACCAGATACAGTTTTAGCTTAGAATTTAGCTTTCTAACTGATTATTACCATCTGCAATCTTTGTCACTGGTAAGAATGGAATATAAGAAGGGTGAAACATGGGAACAGTCTTACAGTCCTTCCTTTTGAGAAGAACACATTTCCTTTAGATGCCAGGAACAAAGCTTAGCATCTGCAATTACATTATTAGTGCATTTAACAAAGAAACACTGATGGTTTAAGAACAGAAAGCATCACAAAGTCTGCATTACCAGGCTGTAATGAAACATTGTTTTGCTAGTGACTAATTCCTATATACCTACTTTCTAATTTCCTTATATACAAGTGAGCATTCTTGGACAGGTAATGTGGTGATTTCCAATTCAACCCTGATTTGGATGTAGGGGCACTGCTCCTGCTCACTCGAGTACTATTACTTTGTATGATATTTTTCTTATTAGTAGAAAAATTGTCATTTCTACCGAAGGTCCAACTCTACCCAAGCCAAATTCCCTTTACAGGAATATTGTAGATACCCAATTTCGTAGTGTAATGAGTCAAAAAAACAAATGATTGGACATCACATTTTATAGCGTTAATAGCTTTATATGCCATGAGTGTAGTTTCTTGAAATGTGACATCCCTAGTACTCAATTTACATTGGACCTAATGGCTACTTAATTACATTTTATAGCATTAATAGCTTTATATGTCATGAGTGTAGTTTCTTGAAATGTGCCATCCCCAGTACCCAATTTACATTTGGCCTAATGGCTACTTAATGCCTCTCAGTATCAGCAATTCCACCAGAACAACTGAAGCATCCTTTCACCCATTGCTAAGTACGTACAATAATTTGTCCTATGGTGTACGATAATTAATGCATTCTTTCCCTCTCTCCTTTCCTAATCTACACTCTACCTGAAAAATATTACTGGCAGGTCCCCAGTATAACTAATCTGATCAGTGTCATTGGGAGTGACTGTTCTTTGGTGACAAAGTCTTGAAATAAAGGGAAGAATTTTCACAACTTTTCATTTTTTAAAAAGTGTATGTTATAAAGATATCCAACAGTCATCTGTCATACTTTTTCCCTTCTCCCTGAATACAGACCTCCCCCCCTCCTATTTGCACGCATTTGCTCTATGGAGACACAAGAACTTCTATTTAGCAGACTGAGAGAACACTTTTCCTCTCTGGAAGTTGATTAGGTTGATGTAAGCACTTAATGTTTGCACTTTTATCATTCTAAAAGCCTCTTACTTTATTGTACTGTGCTCTAAAAGCCTCTCGTTCCCCTTGCCTGCCACATCTACAACACGATGCCTGTCCATTTGTTGCATCACGTATCCGGTAAATGTGCACATCACCTACAAGGTGTAAATGCAAGGTTTCAAAACAACACTGAGTTACCCAACAGCAAAGCCAGACCATGAATTAAAGAACAACTCCAGGATACCTTTAACTAACAGGTCAGCTGCTTGCTAACATTACTTAATGGCAGTCATCTCTCGCTTAACCGCAAGAATCAAGGCAAGGAAACAGCCACTCTTCACAATACCCCAGTCCTACCGATTACAATGTACAATTTAGATAGTGTCCTGCAGTCCCACACGATACTGAAATGTGAGGACTGAAACTGCGAAAAGGAGCCTGCCTGGCCCAAACACGTGGCTACTACTCCCAAGTCCCCAGCCCCAAAGCAACCGCACTCCAACTGAAACTGTCATAACCAAGGCTCACTGAAATCAACCCCAAAAGCAACTCGGCCAATGAGAGTTGCTCCAGCCAGCATTTTGTTTTCTTATGGCAAACCAATTACTCTTGCTTGGTGTCCTGTTAATCGGAAAAGCTATATATTCCAGCCAGCATGTGCCTGAAAACAGGAAAACTGAAAGCAACCAAAAAACTACTAAAGTTTTTATAAATATATATATATATATATATATATATATATATATATATATATATATATATATATATATATATATATATATATACACACACACACACACACACACACACACACACACACACACACACACACACACACACACACACACACACACACACATACACACACACACACACACACACACACACACACACACACACACACACACACACACACACACACACACACACACACACAAACACTAAGGCATTTACCCCCAGCTTTTAGCCCTTAACATCCTAATAATTAACTATAGCAAACATCACACTGATACATGGACCTCCAAGTCTATACCTACCCACCACTAACTCCACCATGCCCAATGAACTTTAACCCAAAGCCTACCCGATGGATCCAGAACCTACTGGTTGTCTTGGACATATTACTTGCTATAGCAAGTTCACGCCAAAATGTGATTGCTTAGCCCAACTACACCAGACTAATCCTCTTAAGCCCCTCCCCATCATTATCTCATTTCCTCCCAACTATCCCTGCCTCTACTTAACCCTTTCACCTCCCCAACCCACTTAACTCCCCTTAATATTAACCTAATCCCCTTATGAAGATGTCCGGGGGACAACTTAGTTTGTTGCCAAACTTCATTTATTGAAGGTTATCAACAGTTAGTTTTTTCTTGATTATGTGAGATTTATGAATTTTTTTAATTAAGCTGTAACCAAATAAAACCCTTTTTTGTGGTGAAATAATTAGTTTGTAACATTGTAGACTTCAGCCCTCAGATCAAAAATGTTGTGCACTACCTTATCCTACAGGCACGTACATTCCCACATATCACAGGCCTTGCACTGGTGATTATTGCTGGCGTCTCATTATACTGTACATTTTTTTTGGGTGCTGATTTTAAGTCCTAATAACATGTGTCAAGAACTGGGAGTGGAGGGGATGATAAAATTCAGAGTATAAGTGTGTGTTTCTATGTGGGCTTTTCTTATTACATTATCTAACTGTTCCCCCTCTCTTAGTGGAATGTTTTAATGATCAGATGTCTCCTGATCTCCAGTATGAAAAATGCCAATGTGCCTTATTCCATAACTTCTTCTTGGGAAAAGGTGAGATTGTCAGTGGCTACAAGAACTCTTCTGCATGCCCAATGTGTCCTTTAACAACTATGATCCAGGAGGATACTCATAGTAGCATGGTGAGAAAGATGTATCCCGGACAGATGGAGAATAAGCATTCTAGTTCCAGTGTCAAAGAAAAAAGAAGGCATTCACAACTGTGTGCAGTACAGATGGCTTAAATTCCTGTCACAATGCATTAAAGTTTATTTTATTTTATTATTTTATTTTACATTTGTTGACCAGGCTAGTCTAACTGGATATATGTCCATTTTCAGTAGAGGCCCGGGGAGATAAGCTCCAAGACAGATAAATGAAAAACTTAGTAATCAATAAACAAAAAATTACTAAATAAAAATATTCATAATAAACAATGCAGATTCCAGGTACAACCGAAAAAATGATGACTAAATAGCAACATTCATTATATACAATGCATATCATAGGTTACAAACAGAAAATTCTGTGCGGACAAAAATGAAGTACTTATAGTGCAAGAATGCTTAAACTATACAATATGCAGGTTTAATAACATAAACAGAAGGACTAAAGTCAAAAGAGAAGACAGGTTAATTATATAAAAATAAAGAAATTCTTCAGTAGGAAGTATTTACAGAGACTCGACACAGTGTAGTTTGGAGGGCAACTGTATAGGTAAAAGGAATATATAATAGTTCATGGGTAGTCTGGGATGGGCAGAGCTAAGTTTAATCAGATGGATAGATGCCTAGTCAGGTTTAGTACAGGGGCACAACCAGTGTGTTCTAAGGTAGAGTTTCAGTCTGTGTTTGAAGAGTGATAGAGAGGGAAGAGAGGAAAGGTCAATGGGGAGAAGATTCCAGGTTTTCCGACAGCATTAGAGAAGAGAGATTCACCAGCCTTGTTGTTAGGTTTAGTGGTGTGTAGAAGATTTGTTTTGTGAGGAACGTAGGGATTTCAGATTTGTATGTGGAGTGATGAGGGTAGATAGAATAGGAGTACTGGAAGGTTTATATAGAGTTTTATGGGCAATGTTTAGTTGATGGAATTTAATCATGTTATATAGTTCCAGCCATCCTAGCTGCTTTATATTTATGCAATGGTGGGTTCTGTAAGGGTTTCCTGTTGCAAATCTAGCGATGTTATTGTAGGAAGTTTCTAGTTTGCTGAGGTTATTTTTAGAAAGGTTAGTAAAAATAGGTGAGGCATAGAGGAGTGTAGAGATTAGATGAGTGTGAGCTATGGTTGTTCTAGCTGTGGGGGAAAGGTAAGGTTTAATCCTATAGAGGAAGCCAAGTTTTTTGTTGACAGATTTTTATAGTATTGTTGATATGGATGTCAAAGTTCAGATTGTTATCAATGGTGATACCCAGTAGTTTGGTGGTTGGGTCTGGTGATATAATGGTACCATTGGTGGATGTAACTGAGAAATCAAACAGAGAGGACTTGTGAGTCAGATTAAAGAGGAGGAGTTTAGCTTTTTGGGGTACAAAAGAAGGCAACACTGTGTGAACCATTGTTCAACTGTGTTAAATGCCTTCTGGGTATGAGAGTGAAGTTCAGATGTGGATTTGGCTGAGCATATAAGTGTGGAGTCATCAGCATATTGTATGTACGTGGCTTGGGGGATGGCTAGATGAAGGTCATTAATAAATATTGAGAAGAGGAGAGGTCCCAGTATGGACCCTTGAGGGACACCTAGGGTAACTGGTTGGAGGGTAGAAAGAGTCTTATGCCAGATTACTGCCTGTTGTCTTTTATTTAGGTAGGACTGGAACCATTTTATGGAAGGTGCATCTAATGATAGGGATTCGAGTATGTTGATGATAATGTGATGATTAACCATGTCAAATGCTTTGGACAGGTCAATAAATAGTGCTGAGGAAAGGTTATTATGGTTGCAGTTTTTGTTTATGCAATCTGTAAAGGAAAGGAGAGCAGTGGTAGTGCTGTGTAAGGGTCTGAAACCATGTTGACAACTAGAAAGTAAGTTATTTTGGGTTAGGTGGTCAAGTAATTGCCTGTGGATGCATTTTCCATGATCTTTGCTAAAAGTGAAAGAAGGGCAATAGGGCGGTAGTTGGAGAGCTCAATTGAGTGTCTGCCTTTATGTCATTGACATGTCAGTGAAGTTTGTTTCATTTTGTTTTTATTTTATTTTTTGGAGTTTCAAATAAACTGGATCCTGCTAGAATACTGTGCTGCCTTTCTCATTCTTAATATGAAGTTTGGAGATGAGAATTTCTGCATTGGAATCAAGAGGCATTTTACAGTTGTAGGTGGTTAACTGTAAGCCTGATTTAAATAGAATAGCTACCCCTCCTCCTTTCTTGGCTACTCGGTCGAGTCTTAGTATGTTATATCCCGGTGGAAGGATTTAATTGTCTTTGGTATCAGGTTTTAACCATGCTTCTGTTAAGCAGAGGATATCAAAGGAATATACTTCTACTAGAGCTTGGAGTTGAGAAACTTTGTTGTTTATGCTACGTATATTAAGATGGGCTACTTGGAGGGAGTTAGATGTTTTACTAAGGGAATCAATAGGGTAGTGATTTTGGCTGTGGAGAGTACTAGGAGTTCTTGTTGGGCCTGGGTTAGGGTGGATGTGTCCATCTTTTATTGAGAGTAGTAATCCTATATAGCTTGGGTTCAGGAATGTGTTGTATAGAAGTAGATTTTCCTGAGATTAAGTGTGTTATATTTAATATGTAGTATTCTATGATACTTTGCAAGTAGGTAGTTGGGTAAAGATGTTATATTAGCATGGTTAAAAAGGAGTGGTAGGGATAGAGGATTAATTCCTTGTTAGGATAGTGATGTTCTAGATGTATTGGGTATTCATAGGAGGTGAGTAGGTAGGCAAAGGTTAGAGGAAGAAGTAGTAATAGTGTGAATAAAAGTAGGACATATAATGGGGTGAGTGGTTTATACATTGTGTAAATTTACTTTTGGATATATGTAGGTAGAATTTGGAAGTATAAAGGGTGAAGATGGAGAAGTGTGAAGGTTGTTGTAAGATAGAAGGGAGCGTTAAGAGAAGGTATATATGAGAGAAGATGAAAAGTGTTAAAGTGTTCTGAGATTAATGGGAAGAGGAACAGGTGTGGCTAGTAATTTCTAGAAGTAATTGGAAGAGGAAGAGGTGTGGTTAAGTAAGTATAAGAGTAGGATCCCTGGGTGGTGGGTGGAATTTGGGGGTAGGGTGGGGAGTGGAGTGAGCCCGCAGGGCGAACAGAGTAGGTTGAGACAGATACAGATGCAGTTATCAAAAACAATCAGCAGAACTGACTTCAGAAGGTAAGTTTGAAGAGACAGATGTGGGAAAAATGTAGTGAGAATTGAGCCTAGAAGAGGTGGGTGTGGACAGTAGAAGTAGAGGGTAAAGTGAGAGGACTAAATAGCAGTTAAGGAACAGCAGGAAAAAATTAATGTAAGAATCTGGGCATAAGAGATAAGAAAGAGAGAATAGCTGGGGTAAGGGAGCCCCCTAGTGGACAGGTCTGATATTGCAAGGCTGATAAGAGAGGGAGCTAGAGCACAACAAGGAAAAGGTTGTTAGACAAAGGGAGTTTTAAAAAGAGGATGGGAAGAGTGTGTGAGGTACAGCAGGGGGGGTAGTGGCTGATGGCTGCCCTAGCTCAGGACTTTCTCTAACCCTGTAGTATAGGTACAATAGTAGAAAGTCTTTATGGCAGGAATTATTCCACAAACATACTTTACTGGTGTCCTTGAGAGAGGGATTGTAGGGTAGAATATTCAGTGAAGTGAGCCACCGATAATTGGAGAGGGTTCTTTATGCTCCTATAGACTAGTGCAGGAAGCACAAGATGAGCAGGTAACTTAAGGAGGCAAGAGAGAGAGAAGGTAGAGATGAGAAACAGTAGTTATCACATAGCAAGGTAAGCTTGCTCATACATTACACTCATCAATCAGAGACACATACATTATAGCAAGTTACATTTCCAAAAACCCAAACTTTACAAAAGTGGGCTAAACATTCACAGAAACAATATCAGTAGATAGCAATTATGCCTTTCCAAAATCTTGTTAGCAACAATGTATCACTCTATAGTGCTATAGTTCAGTACCCTTTTGTAGTAGCACTGAAATAAATATAGCAATTAAAACATTTCTACCTACTTAACTGCAGTATTAGTAAATCATGTTAAACAATTCCTACAAGTACTATGCTAGAACTGCAGCAATAGTAAAACATTTAAATAATTTACTTCAAATACGATGCTAACACATACGCGGTACAAGGTTGGTCTGTGGGGAGAATTCAAGCATCAGGGCGGTAAACTATTTAGTGTTGTACAAAAGCCTTTTACAGGCTTCGGAGACCCATGAATTAACAAACACACCCAGAGAAAGGACCATTTGAGTGGGAGTTAAGAAAATTAGTTTAAATCAGTTTTTGTAGTTCACCAAAGCCTAATGTCGGCTTTCAACTGCACCAGAAGCAGCGCTGCAATCTATTTAGATGCACTGTGCGAGCAAGCACAACTAAACAATTTAGTGTAAAAATATACAATAATACACTAATACACAATATAAACCACTATACTTAATACACTAAATAAACTTATTAGTGTAGCTCAAAACACCTTATACAGGCTTCGGAGACCCATGTATAAACAGGCACACTCAGAGAAAGGTCCGCTTGAGTGGGAGTTAAGGATATTAATATAAATCAAGTACTGTTGTTCACCAAAGCCTAATGTCGGCTTTTAACTGCACGAGTGGCAGCGCTACTAACTGTTCGGACCCGCTGAGTGAGCAGCACAACTAAATATTTAGTGTAAAAATATACTATATTACACTAATACACTAAAATAAATAAATAAACTTATTACACTAAATAAACTATTTAGTGTAGCTCAAAACACCTTATACAGGCTTCAGAGATCCTTATATAAACAGGCACACTCAGAGAAAGGTCTGCTTGGTGGGAGTTAAGGGAAATAGTTTAGATCAGGTTTTGTCGTTCACCGAAGCCTAATATCGGCTTTCAGCTGCATGAGAAGCAGTGCTACAAACTATTCAAACCCACTGTGCGAGCAAGCACAAATGAACAAGACAGGGGCTATTATTCACTTATAGAACTCCACAAGGGTGACAAGAATTCAAGGATTAGTAAAGTAAGCTATGTAGTGTAGCTCAAAACGCCTTATACAGGCTTCGGAGACCCATGTATAAACAGTCACATTCAGAGAAAGGTCCGCTTATGTGGGAGTTAAGGACAGTAGTTTTGAAACATTTTTTTGTAGTTCACTAAAGCCTAATGTTGGTTTTCAACTGCATGAGAGGCAGTGCCGCAACTGTTCAGACCCTCTGTGTGAGCAATCTCAACTGGGCAAGGCAGGTAGTTTTTATGCACTTCCAAGAACTCCACGAGGGTGACGGAGTTCAGTAAGCCAAGTCAGGGAGATCAAACAAGCACTACCAAATGGCACTCTTAGCTCTAGATAAGCAAGGGGAAAATAGCTACTAATCCACCAGTCTTAGCTTTTAACAACACCTACAAAGCCTTCATAAGAAAACTCTTAGGGCTAAATCAGAAGGCGTGAAAAAGGCACCAGCAGTGTAAGTTCACAAGCACTCCACAGTTTAAACATAACATGTTAAAAATACACGCTTTCAATGTAAATCCTTCACAGCAGCTGGTACAAAAAAGGTTATTTGGCACAAAAACGATACAAGCATTTGGCATGAACAGCAGCAAGAATATCATTAATTACATACCACATGGGTTTGAAGCTATGAGCGGAGCAGACAGCAGCCAGGGTTTATCCTAATTCCTAAAGATGGTGCCCCCCCTTAGGCCTAGGGTATTTATGGGAGTTCAAGGATAGGGGGAAAGAGTAGTTGTAGGTGGGGGGGCAAGGGAGA
>NC_056729.1:365042213-365059713 GCF_019279795.1 Protopterus annectens | reverse complement strand
CAACTTGTGTGAAGATTGCTTCAAAGTCCTATCTCTGTACTTTGTTTCCTACAGACTATTGAAAGGCAATCTGTGCCTGGCATACAAAGCAATACTTGGATTTGGCTCCGATAGACCTTTTGCACATCTGCAAAACCAGTAGTATCAGAACTACTCGATCTATGGACTTAAACATTGATTATAACGTAAATAGGACATATTGGAGTGACATGTATGTGCAATAAGTTGATGTACTTTTCTTGGTTTAAATCATTCATTAAATGTACATATAAGGTTGTATTCTTGTTTCAGTTTTTGTTTACTGATTCTGATATGCATATTGGTTAATTTTAGTAAGATTTTTTTGTAGATATATATTTTTAGGGTTGTTGTACACAGACCTGAAGAAGTCTAGAGGGGTGAAAGTGATCTTTGTTAACAATAATTTATGGAACTAGATTATATTTTGGACAATGTATTTTTTTCTGGATGCCAAAATATATATATTTTTTTGATTGGCAAATGGTCTAATGTTTTTAAATATTTCCAACCGTGTATTATAACATCTTTGATAAACTCACAGACTTTGTTCAATAACAATCTGTTTAATAAGAAGTACCATATCATTATTAATTTTATTTAAAGTACATAAGGTTGAAATTATTAGGACATTTAGTAAGTAGGGCAGTACCGGCTCAGATATCACACTGATAAGGATTGGGGAAGGGATGTGAATGTTTTAACATGTATACTGTTACACTTTGTTTTACAACTAAATATACCACTCCCATACCTGATAACAGGTATATTAGTTTGAAAGTTTGGGATGAAACTATCATTGTTTATTTTTTGTTTTGTTTGGATCACTTGTCTGTGTGTTAATAAAGGATTTTCGACTGGAAACAGAATGTCTACCCGGCTTGGATTACTTTTGAATACCTAATAGAGTTAATAATTCTGTGTAATTGTGATGCCCATACACTGGCCCAGCAATCAAGGAGCCTCAATCCTCACCACTAACACCAGTAAGGGGCATCCACATAGGGGAGGATAACAAACACACACACAATAAAATACAATATCCCTTAAGAGCACACAGAGATCACAGTCAGTCTGGGGCAGGTTTCTCTCTTTCTCTCCAGATCCCCATTAAGACTCCCCATTGGCACAGCTGTGGGGTCCAGATCTCAGCCTAGTGGGTAAGCTAAAACCTCTAGCACCCTCTCTGTCCAACCAGTGCATCATGTCCCTGCACAAGTAGCTAACACACACACACACACACACACACACACACACACACACACACACACACACACACACACACACACACACACACACACTTTGAGATAAGAATTATATACAACCACACAGACACTCCTGGGGAAGGCTGGCACAGGTTCTCCAGCTGTGCCCGTTTTACTCAGACTATAAGGTAAAAATCACTGCTACCACCCATTAATATTTATCAACTACTAAAAAGGTCCTTAAAAGGTGTCCAATTATTACTGTCCGATATTATTATCTAAACGGCAAGTGCGACTGAACAGCATAGCTTATTGGAGTGACTTGGACAGTATCACTATATATATATATATATATATATATATATATATATATATATATATATATATATATATATACAATGTAGTCTAGAGCTTAAATTATCTCTGCAGAAAACAGCCACAGTTGAAAGGTTTAAAGATATTTAGCTCTTCTCCCTCTGAAGAAATATGGCTAAGTACAGCCCCCACCCCATGGTTCGAAGCATCCACCTGCACAACAAATTCTTTGATGTAATCTGGACTGGCTAACATAGGGGCTACTCCCAAAGATTCCTTAAGCTACTGGAATGCCTGCTCACATGCTGGGGTCCACACTACCTTATCTGGCTTGCTCTTCCTTACCAGGTCTGTGAGGGGAGCAGCTATGGCACTATAACTGGGGACAAACTTTCTGTAGTACCCTGCTGTCCCTAAGAATGCCCTCACCTGCTTTTTGGTAACAGGTGCAGGCCATGACTGAATGGCTTCCACTTTGGCAGGCTCTGACCTGATCTTACCACCCCCCACTCTATGTCCCTGGTAGGAGACCACTACCATACCCACCTGACATTTGCTCAGCTTAATGGTCAACTCTGCCCACTGTAGTCTGCCCAGCATCTCCCTGATATGTTGAAAGTGCTATTGGCCAAGAATGACTGTAGATGGCAATATCATCTAGATAAGCAAGGGCAAACCCTCCTGCTACTGCTAGGATATGATCTACCAGCCTCTGGAAAGTTGAGGAGGCATTTTTCATCCCAAAAGGCATCTTTGTGAACTCATACAAGCCAAAAGGAGTCACAAAGTCTGACCTCTCTCTAGCACTGGGAGTCAAGGGCACCTGCCAGTAACCCTTGGTAAGATCAATAGTTCTAAGATACTTAGCCCCACCCAGCTGCTCTAGGGCCTCATCTGTCCTAGGCATGCAGTAAGCATCTAACTCTGTGACTATTTAATTTCCTGTAGTCCACACAGAACCTGGTGCTGCCATCCTTCTTTTGCACTAGCACCACTGGAGTGGCCCAGGGACTGCTGGACTCTTGAATTACCCCTAGTTCCAACATTTCCTGTATCGCCTCCCTCAGAGTCTGTTTGACTCTCTCAGGCACCCTATAAGGAGCCTGCCTAATAGGCCTTTGGGGCCCTGTATCCACCTGGTGCTGCGCCAAGTGGGTCCACCCTGGTTTCCCAGTGAACATGTCCCCAAACTCCTGTAATACTGCTCAGATTTCCCGAACCTGGGTAGGAGATAGCTGCTGAGACATTGCTACCCCTTCCACAGAGGTGTCAGTCCAAGCCTCATTGAGGAGATCAGTCACCATATCTCCCTCAGACTCCTCCTGAAATCTACTGCAAATGCTCAGCACAAGTGTCTCCCTATCATGGTAAGGTTTCATCATGTTAAAATGGTAAAGTTTATGTCTCTGCCTCCTGCCTAGCAGTTCCACCATGTAGTTAACATCCCTTATCTTTCTTACCACCTTGTAGAGTCCCTCTCAAGCTGCTTGCAGCTTGTTGTGTCTGACAGAAAAGAGAACCATTACCTGCTGCCCTACAACATACTCTGTAGCTCGAGCATTCCTATCATACCAGACCTTTTTCTGCTGCTGGTATTCTGCCAGGTTTTCCTGGGCTAAGCCCACGAGTTCCCTGAGCCTTGTCCTGAGGTTTAGGACATATGCTACAACATACTCCTTGTGAGATTTTCACTCACCTTCCCACTCATCTCGAATTAAATCTAGAGGTCCTTTCACCCTATGCCCATACAGCAACTCAAAGGGTGAAAAACCTGTGGATTCCTGGGGAACCTCTCTGTAAGCAAACAACAGATGGGGCAAATATTTTCCCCACTCCCTGTTAAACTGATCTGCAAATACCCATAGCATGGACTTAATTGTAGACTTTAACCTGTCAACAAGACCATTAGTCTGGGGATGGTAGGGGGTGGTCTTCAGGTGCTTTACCCCGCAGTACTTCCACAAACAAGCCAGCAGGTCTGACATGAAATTGGCACCTTTGTCAGTCAGTATTTATTTTGGGAAACCTAACCTGCTGAAAATCTCTAACAAAGCATTTGCCACCTTTTTTGCCTCAGTAGAGGACAAAGCCACTGCCTCAGGGTATCTTGTAGCATAATCAACTACCACTAGGATATACCTTTTCCCTGTGGAACTTGGTGTACTCAGAGGCCCCACAGTATCAATAGCTACCCTCTGAAATGGCTCCTCAATGACAAGCAAAGGCATTAAAGGAGCTCTCACCTTGTCTCCTGCCTTGCCTACCTTTTGGCACTGCTCCCAGGTCCTACAGTACCCTGTTACATCTCTAGAAATTCCAGGCCAATAGTAGTTCTGCATAATATGTCTCTTTGTGCATTTTATGCCCGCATGACCTGCAAAGGGAATATCATGGGCTATGGCTAGAAGCAACAGGTGGTAGTTTCTTGGCACTACTAACTGCTGTACTCTCTCAACTTCTAGCCCTCCCTCAGGGGTCCACTCTCTATACAGTAATCCTTTGCCCCAGTATACAGATTCACCCTTCCCTTGAGAATCAGGTGCCTTACTAGTTACCTCCCTCTGGTCTTGCAATGTAGGGTCTGAAAGCTGAGCCTGTCTCAACTCTCTCTTTATAACCCTTCCCAGCTCTCCTTCCACAGGAAGTCTGGCATCCTCTGACAGTGGTGCCTCACTGTCAGCCTGGGTACTGCTATTCACCTCTACCTTTGCAGTCACTCTGTCCACGGGAACCTCAGTACCCACAAGCAGCTGTGGCTCGCATTCAATCTCACTGCTACAGAGTAGCTCCCTCCCTGAAGTAACCACCTCCCCAGTCCTGGCTGCAAGTATGCAGTCTGTCTGGGTCTCCCCGAGGCTACCAGACCCACATGCTGGTCTCCTACCCTGACTACATGTAACTGCATAAGCACATGGTACTGCCTAATCCAAATCCTTCCCTATCAGGACATCTGCAGGATGGTAGCTCAGTACCCTTGTTGTCTCAAGACAACCTACTATTGGCAATTTGTCTTTCCCACTTCCTGGTTCTCTCACCTTTTGTTCCCTGCCTTGCCTCCATGGACATCTGTATGCCACATGGCCCCACTGGTTGCATTCAAAACATCTAACCTTAGGTCCTGGACGTGTATCTAGATTAGTGGCTTCCCCTGCTAGTGGCAGATCCTGTTGGGCCAGTCTGCGCTGCCCACCATAGGATCCTTTAGACCCATGAGCAGTACTGGGGGTCCCTTTCCTGTGCAGGGATATCCCTCTTGCTAGGTATAGGCCTCCCTTCTTCCCCAACTCCTCTGTAGTAGCACATTGTCTATCAGCTAACCAGATCCTCATGTCCTCAGACAAAGTGCTAAGGGCGTGTTCCCTCACCAAAAGGTCTTCCAGCCCTTCAAAAGTGGTGACCTGACATCCACTCACCCACCTATGAAAATAAGTGCCCAGTTCAGCAACATACTCACACACACTTTCATCTGCCTTGCTTCTATGCTCACGAAACTTTTTCCTATACGTTTCAGGTGTTAGCTTTAAAAATTCTAAGAAACAGTTCTATAATTAAAACAGTCAATCTCAGACATTTTAGACAACACAGTTACAGCTTTACCATGGAGTAAGGGGGTCAGGAACCGTACCCAGAGCCTTTGGTCAACATCATACTGTTTACATACCCTTTTAAATATATGAATGAAACTATCAAAATTATCACCGTCTATAAACTGCTGAAGAAATTTACTAACCTTTTGCGCTTCTGGGGTCTGGTTACTCCCTTCCCCGTGTGCTTCTGGGGTCTGGTTACTCCCTTCCTCATTACCTCCATGACTCCGGTGAAGAGTCAGCATCTCCTTTTCATGCTGCCTCTGCCTTTCCTTTTCATCAGCTGCCAGGTGTAGCAGTTTCTCATTCTCCTCAGCCTGCAAACATCTCAGTTTCTCATTGTCCTCACTCTCTAGATGCCTCAGTCTCTCAGCTTCTTCTTTTTCTGAATGCCTGGCCTCCAACTCAAGTCTCTTTAGCTCCAGATGGATTTTTAAGTTCTCTGCAGAAAGGTTGAGCTGTCCATTCTCTGAGTGTTGTACATCTGTACTGCCAGTCTGATCGTCCCCCTGGTTGCTGTTTTCTGATGCAGCTGTAACCAAAGCTGCAATCATGTCTACCTTAGTCAGGTTTCCATGCACCAGTCCCCTAGCCTGGCACATCTCAGCTGGCTGGCGCCTTGTCAACTTGCCATACTCCTCTGCTGACATGCTGTCTGATCTCCCTGACTAACTAAGCTAACAAAAGAAATAAAAGAATTGTGATCTGAATTCTGAGTATTCACTGTGTAGCTGATTTAGAGTACAAAAAACACCTTCAGAGATCACTGTACACAAGCTACAGGAATTCACACTACCCACACCACTACAAGCCAAATAGGATTTGCCAGTGGATTAATATGTGGTGTGGATATCCCACCACTGCCAAAGAATTTAATATGTGACACCCGTACACTGGCCCAGCAATCAAGGACCCTCAATCCTCACCACTAACACCAGTAAGGAGCATCCACTAGGGGAGGATAACAAACACACACACAGTAAAGTACAATTTCCCTTAAGAGCACACGTAGATCACAGTCAGTCTGGGGCTGGTTTCTCCCTTTCTCTCCATATCCCCAATAAGACAACCCACTGGCACAGCTATATGGTCCAGATCTCAGCTTAGTGGGCAAGCTAAAACCTCCAGCACCATCTCTGTCCAACCAGTGCTCCATGTCCCTGCCCAAGTAGCTGAACACACACACACACACTTTGAGATAAGAGTTATATACAACCACACAGACACTCCTGGTGAAGGCTTGCACGGGTTCTCCAGTTGTGCCCGTTTTACCCATACTAAAAGGTAGAAATCACTGCCACCAACCACTAATATTTATCAGCTACTAAAGAGACCCTTATCAAATGGTGTCCAATTATTACTGTGCAATATTATTATCCAAATAATGTGACTATAATAATGTGTGACTGAGTAGCAAAGCTTATTGGATTGACTTGGACAGTATCACTATATACATGCAATGTACTCTAGACCTTAAATTATCTCTACAGAAAACAACCACAGTTGAAAGGTTTAAAAATATTTAATAATAAATAATAAAAACACAAGACAATACTTATTTATTACTTTATTTTTGATTTAGGACATTTTTAAGTTTGCTATTTCTACTACCATTTTCTATTTTTTCAGCTTTTTAATATATAGTAATTAACTAGACATACAGGAATTGAAAAACTTCTACACAGAGAAATTTCTTACACTGTTTTGCCTCAGAGAAATCCCCTCCTCTAGAACAGGCTTCCCATCTTTGGAAAGCAGAGTTCTTCCATAACCCTATTCAAGTGTAACCTGCACCAGCGGATGTGAAATCAGGAATTCTCTAATGGACAAAAGCAATCTGTAAATCATTCCTTCGCTTATATATATATATATATATATATATATATATATATATACCCTTTAAACATAACCTCTAAGGCTCAAAAATCTTACAGGATATATTTGGGATGCATGGTTAAGCTTATAAATCCCCAGCGGTCGTTAGCCTTGTATATGAACAACAACAAAAAAAAACATTGCTCCCAGGCTTGTGCTTTGCATCTTAACTGCTTCCTAGTTTCTGAGTCACCTGAGGTAGCTTGTGCCAATAGGAAACACTCTTGATCTTTTCAAGCAGGAGCCTGGTACAATGATCATCTAATGACATTTCTCATGTCCTCAAAAGTACTGCTAATTGGTAGAACATTTTAACCCCTGGCTGATGTGGGACAACCTGTCACACAGACTAAAACCTTTTTTTTTTACCTCCTTGGAACTCCACATATGTGCTTGCTCCTCCTTTACAAAACAGAAAGTCAGAAACTTCACTACTATTTTTAATTTTGAAACAATAGTTGTCAGCTTTCTTAATTTAACAGAATTTCCTTTTTTTATATAGGGTGCTGCAGCCCAGCATCTAGTACCAAGCACACCCCTATGAATTCCATTATTATATAAACAGAGACAATTCTGCATCTATTAGGAAATAAATTCTTTTAGTTTCCTGCTTATTACTGAGAGTATTTTTCTATCCCACCTGCTATGAGAGCTAGTAGTTACAGTTTGTATGTGTTAATTACTTTTTCCATCAGTGGCAAATATTTGAGCCTTGAGTATGGCAGGAAGAAAACAGAGGAAATAAAAATGCACACAACAACAGAAGCCCTTAAACCTCAGCTGAACCTGATATTATATAATCTTAGATCAATTTTGAGCTACAGTTATGGCTAATAGCTGACATGATTTATTCATAGATACCTCCATATGAGGATTCTGTTAATTTGCAAACTTTAAATGTCACAGTCACTTTGCTAGGCCTTAGACTTGATGACCATCCCTTACACAGAGGTGGTTGAGATGATATGCCCAGGGACACTGTTTAACGGTTCTCAAAAAATGGAATTCTGTTTATGTGAGATGAAATATGTTAATTGTACCCACACACCTACTCTAAGTGTACATGATCTATATTCATAAGCATCCCTACCACAATTTTTGTGTTTTCTAGTCACTCAGAAAGATTAGACTAAATGTACATATAGTTCTACACTTTGTGCTAAACTTTAAGAATCCCCTTCAATATTTAAGGCTGCAAGAAAATCAGTAGAAAACTAAAATTTTGAGGGAGAAGATGTGAGTTTTGCTTGTGCTGTCTGTTCACTCAGAATAGTCTACACTTAGTATAGGTATTAATGAATCCCAGGGTAATTTCCTACTTTTACTGTGATTTCATTATAAGTTTCGACTGCATCTAAACACTCACACCCCTCCCCCAAAGATATATGACAGTATTATAAGAAGCAAATATGAAAAGAAATAAAGGATGTAAAGAATGAGTGCTCAGGCCTAAAATACCAAATTCCATGGAAATACTGTGCTCTAACAATAATCAGCCATTCCAGATTTTAAATTTATCAATATTTTTCTCAGAAAACTGGTAATTCCGGTTCCCTGGGTAATCTTGATAGTTTTTAAAGTGTGGAGCTATTACCATTATTATTCAGTTATGGATTCATTTTCATTAGTTCTAGATTGTTAGATAATGGACGTTGCACTAAGCCTGGAAGTACAACCTAACATTCATTAAGACATAATCACCTGAAAAAGCCACATGTAAATAAAACATATAACACAGTGAATTTAAACAAATCAGTGGAATGTTATGTAGATCTGTAATTCATATAACATATGAAGTAACTGATCATCAAAAAAATTAGCAAACTAATACGCCATTTAAATGTAAACAAACAAAACAAGTAAACATAAACAGCTGTTTGAAGAGACATTTATAGGGCTAAATAAACTATGTTGTTGACTTTAAGATTATCTAGTGAAGTTTTTAGCCAATATCCGGAAGTCCCTGAGGGGAACAAGTGCAGACCATCCTAGGCAAAACAATGTGTTTTATTAACCATATCCTCCCATGCTGATAAATATTTGGTCCCCCTGGAATGACACCAGAAACTAAGCAGATTTTTAAAGTCAATCATTTTTGTTCATACTGTGGTATCATCCTTGGTGAAGGTAGAATGCTCCTCAATGTAAGGCATATATCTGTTTGTAACACATATTCCTATAGATCCATAATGTCTATCTTCATATAGTCCAGAGAGGTATGTCACATGGACTATGAATGAATCATACTGATACCTGTGGTACACTGACTTGAGAGCATGCGTAACCTGGCAGACTTTGCCTCCAGATAAGCAACTAACTGTTATATTCTCCATGGCCAGCCTGGTGAATGGGGCATCTGTGTGTTGCACAATGGAGTCCCATATAACAAATATCATGGGAAAAGTGTTTGCTTGCTTTATGGGCTTTGTTCTTGGGGATCCATTGGGTATGAGCAGGTGTGAGGTGTTTGGTGTTGTTTTTTGTGTGTTTGTGCTTTAGTGATTGCTAAGGATAGTTGTTATCACCTGTAGGCTTAGGAGGACTTTGAAGTTTTAGAATATTGCTTTTTAGTATTGCAGCATAAAATGGTCTATGTGTGCAGTGGACACTGTGTAGTGGATGTAATTTATATGTTCTTGACAACCTTGTTTGTAAGCAACATTTTTGCCTCCAAGGAAATTGTGTATGTACATCTCTCACATGCGGTGTTAGTTTCTAGAAGTTCTCTGTGAACATCAAATAATTGCTGCATTGCCTCCAGACACCCATATCTACCAGGCTTGCTATGGAGACACTTGAAAATTACATATCCTTGTTGTCTGGACCTGTACTAGGGTAGGTTATTAGGTTTTTTAGGAATGGTACATACCTAAAAGGTGGTGTCTATGGTTAGGAACTACAGTTAGTGATAAGATACGCTATTACTGCTGTTAGATATGCAAGTTAGCTGCTTTAAGCTTAATTCCATGCAGTTCCTCACTAAGTTACAGGTTAAAGTCCTAATACTTGTTATATTGGTAGCATTTATTGTCCTAGCACTTCTGTCTGTACAGAGCTTTGCCAACCACCATTGTGCAGAGAGCAACTCCATGAAAATAGACATAATTTATAGCAACAGATAAGTAACCAAAATCTAACACCTAAGTGATCTGGACACTAAATGACTACACTTTTCATTCTTCTGGTATGCTTCCCAACTCTGAAAGACCTTCTGAAACAAAATGGATGATTTGGTTCTCTTAATGTAAAAACACAGCAAAAACGAAATGTTCAAGTCCAATGCATTGACAAAAGAACTTATTCCTTGGCTAGATCACCCTACAACAATGCAATTTAAATGCAAACAGTTTAAAAAGCAACAGAAATGATAGGTGTTTTTTATACCAACAGCACTTTTACTGCACATTAAAGGCAGTAAAACAGTAGTGATTACGTCAATAATGAAGTGCAGGTGCAGTTAAATCAAACACAACCTCTTATCCTGGCTTGGATGACACTGGATACAGTAGAAACACTTCTCAGTCACAGGTGTGGATGTCAACCTTTGCTGATCTCTGTAGTCTTGTGTCTTTCGGCTTTTTCCGGTTAGGGGTCGCCACAGCGGAACTCCAGTCCGCTAATGATTGGCAGTGGATTTTTACGTACCGGGTTACCAGCCCTGACGCACAACCTTCAATGAAGGCATGACCCATGCACGTATGCCTCCACACAGAAGACACTCTAGCTGAGAATCGAATGGGACAACGTCTTGCATTGAGGCGACAACGCTACCGTATGACCACAAAACTGCCCAAGCTCACCTAATCTATAGCAGCAGAAAAAGAAGTAAAATCTAATGCCACAGCCTTCTAGCCCATAAACCACTACACTTTGAGCTCTTCTAGAGTACTTCCAACTCAAAAAGTCCAGGCAGACAACTTCTGCCACAAGATGGATGATCTGGTCCTCTTAATGTAGGAACACAGTAAAAGGAACCCTCAAGTGCAATGCAACAACAAAAGAAATTAGTCCCTGAATAGATCACCCTACAGCAAGGTGATTTAAATACAAGTAGATTAGAAAATAACACATAGAGAAGAGAAGACATTTTTTTTCACCAAAAGTTATTTAAAAGCTCTTTAAAAGCAGGAAAATAATAGTGGTCAGTTACAAATGCAGGCACTTGATGCACTCCTCAGCATGGAGAACATCGACGTCTGTGCAGTAACTGAAACCTGGTTCAAGGCTCCTGAGAGCACCCCAGCGCTACCAGGCTATACCTCGTATCATGCTTTTCGGCCCCAAAACCCGGGCCGAACCACAAAGGGAGGGGGGTGTCCATATTCATAAAGGACACCCACACCTCCAGGTTAGTAGCAACACATGAAGCATCAGAGACCATACAGGTGCAACTAACCATAGGCAAAACTGCTATACAACTGGTAGCATGTTACAGACCACCCTCCCAATCTCAAGAACCCCACTCAGCCTTCCTGAAGACATTGGAGGATATGAATGTATCACAAAATACCATCATACTGGGAGACTTCAACTACCCAAACATAGATTGGGTACATTATTCTAGCCCTAATACCCTAGCCCAAAGGTTCCTGGAATTCATAAATTCAAATGCACTGGAACAACTAGTCACCTCTCCCACTAGGGGAGATAATATACTAGACCTGATCATCACAAACATGGGGACAAAATGCTCCACACCGGAAGTATACCCCTCACTAGTGAGATCTGTCCACAAACTAATCACCCTGGATATACATATCCCACCTCCACCCCCAGCACAAAAGACCACAGTGAAAAACTTCTCAAAATCAGACTTCACTCTTCTTAAGACTGAGATGGTATCCTTTAAGTCCACTGTGCCAGTGGATACCACATCCCACAATGCCGAATCCTTCACAAATGCTTTCTATGGACATCTCCAAGAATGCATGGATCATGCAATCCCAAACAAATCCAAGTCCCTCTCCACCAAATGTAAGCGTCCTATCTGGTGGACCTCAGCCATAAACAAATTGTATAACAAAAGAAGGAAGCTACTGCACGTCAGAGCGAAATCCCATGAAGGGAAGACATCTCTGATCAACATTAGCAGAAAACTACGTTCTCTCATAAAAACATCCAAGGCAAACTTTGAGAGAAAAATCGCTAAGGACACTAAAGATAACCACAAAGCCTTCTTCAGCTATGTTAGAAACCTGGGCGGAAACCCTCAGATATGCTCAGAGTTGGTTCACAACAACAAAAAATACACTGAACCCACAGATATTGCTAACATTCTGGCTGACAGGTTTAGTGCAAATTTCTCGCCTCCTTCACGCCCAAAAGAAGAAATACTTATCCCAGCTGAATGTAATCTCCCTGTCATCTCAGATGTCCAAGTGAGAACCGCGCTAAACAAAGCAGAAAACACAGCATCAATGGGACCTGACGGTATCCCGGGGTGCGTGTTACGTGAACTCCAAGAGGAGCTAAACCCACACATAAAAATGCTATTTAACCTTAGCCTTACTTCGGGATACGTACCTGAACACTGGCGTACAGCAACAGTGGTCCCAGTCCACAAGGGGGGTGCCTCTACAGACCCTGGAAACTACCTCCCCATAAGCTTGACTAGCCTGGTCTGCAAAGCTATGGAAAGAATCATTAATGAACTCATAAACGGAGACATAGGGGACCTACAGATGCTTGACCCCACCCAGTTCAGCTTTGTAAAGGGCAGTTCCTGCCTTTTAAACCTGGTTGACTTTTTCGAAACAATCACTAGAGCCATTGATGAGGGCAAAGCAGTCCATACAGCATACCTGGACTTGGCTAAGGCCTTCGACACAATACCCCACTCAGGCATCATAGATAAGCTAAACAGCTTAAAAGTAAACCCTTATGTCACTAGATGGGTTGCAAACTGGCTAAAGGACAGAACCCGTAAAGTTAAAATCACTGGAGCAATGTCAGACAAAAAGCCAGTCACAAGTGGTGTCCCACAGGGATCTGTCCTGGGACCCCTCTTGTTCGGCATTTATTTCTCAGATGTAAAAGCAAGCATGGGAGGGCTGTGGCTGACAAAGTTCGCAGATGACTGCAAACTAGGCGCCATAGTCGATACACCAGCAAATACACACATCCTACAAAAAGGCCTCACTGAAACGGACAACTGGTGCCGTAGTCACGGCCTTAAACTAAATGCCAAAAAATGTATAGTCATCCCTTTTGGAAAAAACAAAGTACCCACAAATTATCACATAGACAGCAACCCACTGAGTAATGGAAAAGTAATCAGAGACCTAGGGACCCAAGTAGACAGCGACCTCTCATTTGACACCCACGTTGCCAAAGTGGTTAGAAAAACATTCTACCTTGCACACCTCATCATGAAGGGTTTCACATCCAGATCCAAGGATGTCATTGTACCCCTATATTCCTCCCTCATCAGACCCATGATTGAGTACAATGCCCCATTTGGTATGTACCTCACCCAGCACTTGCAACGGCTGGAGAGACCACAAAAGTACCTCACCAAAAGGATCAAGGGTCTCCAACATATGTCTTATTCTGCCAGACTAAAGAAACTTCAGCTCTATTCAGTAGCATACCGCCTGCTCAGAGGTGATCTCTGCCTGACGTGACAAGGCCATGTCAAATCAGGATCTGATGGACATGCTCCACCTCAAAAAATCCAAATCCATCAGGACCACGAGAGCTAAAGACTTAAACCTCAGCACAAGTATGAATAGGACATGCTGGAGGGATAGATTCATAACCCACAGGCTTTCCATGCTTTGGAACAGGATCCCAGTTCGTATTAGGCAGAGCCCCTCACTGACTCTCTTCAAGAGAAATCTTGATGAGTGGATGGGAGATCATAAGTTTACCCCAGGGGTCACATCTGTGTCACTGCTAGACAGGGGCACAGTAAACTAATTCTATTATATAAGGGGACCCTCACTGTGTCACTACTAGACAGAGGCACAGTATTCTAAATTTATTCTGTACATTTTTGTACCATTTCATGGGGTGGCAAAAGCCACATCACTATGGCTAGGCTTACAAATGCCCTAGGGCAGATAGCCTAGTACTATACAATGAAACTATGAAAATAATGAAATGCAAGTGCAATAATTTAAATTCAATGAAGGTGATTTCAAAGCATGCTAGCAGCAGCTAGACCAAGGAAAAGAAAATGCACTTTATAGTGAAAGAAAATGCAGAAAATGCAATAAATAATTTGAAAATATGACAGCAGTCTTCAGAAATAATATATTGGCCGTCTGCTCCTTCTTTCACCTGGAGCAAAATAGAAGCACCAATACCAAGGTGATTCTTGAAAATCAGTTCCCAGGCTCTCCGTTGATTGGTAGTCTAGCCTCAGTTGTAACAGAATTCAACAGTAAGTTGGAAAGAAGTGAATAAATATCTGAATATTTCAGTATACACTAACTGATGAGATTATATGAAATGGAGGCTAACACAGGCTTTAATAGTCTAAGGGAAAGTCTCTCCTAGCTTGATCCTTCATTGCCAAGTAGAATGAGTAAATAAAATAACATGGGGAGGGACTTTTAATGTTAAGCTTAGACCAGCAACTTAAAAGCCACCATATTAAAAAAAACTCAACAGGAAATGAGTGGATGGGAAAAATTTCAAGCCTACAGATCTCTCAAAACAGGAAATCAAAGCAGTAACTGAATTGCAAAAATAAATAAATAAATAAAATAACAGACTCTGCAGAAGGCAAATCTAAATGTCTAAAAAATAACAAGTGCAGACACAAAGAAGGAAAATAAAAAATTACTTCCTTTGCTTATTTTCTGTTTTTAAAAAATTACAGCAAGGAGCCATGTAATTGTTTGCTACCAAATGTTGCCCAAAGCTTATTAAAAGACCAGGCCAGGCTACACAGTTGTGTATTAAATAGCAGTCAATAATGCAAAACAACCAATGAGAAAGAAGTCAGATATGAAACCTGAGTGTTAAAAGTGTTTCCCCAGATTAGCTGTATATCAAGCTCTTACCTTGATACATACAGTCTCAGGCATCTTTAAGACTTCAGGTCCACAGATTTCTCAAAACAGGAAATCAAAGCAGTAACTAAATTGCAAACACAGAACTGACACTGTAGAAGGCAAATCTAAATAGCTGCTTTTACAACTTTATCAGGGAGCCAAATAATTGTTTACTTGCAAATATTGCTCAAACCTTAGTGAAAAACCCAGCACCTCAAGATGCAGAATCCATCCAGCATTAGTCTAGAACACAATAAATTATCATAATATCAGAATCAAACATACCCCACATTTCTGAATAAATTGACTTTGTTTCTATTGTGGTATGTCATGTCTAAAATTCCATGGTTCAAAGCAGGGAAAATGGTTGAGTCAGATTCAAAACTAAACTGTAATTATATCCTTTAACACAGGATTGCAGTCTTTATGAACTTAATAAAGGCATTTGACATATGGCCCTTTATACATAGACACCAAACTAAGGGGATCATGTTTTTCACTTAGATAGTCAAACATTTTTTATTATAGTAATTTTCCAGTGGAACATTGTATGACTTCTGATCATAATGAAGAATACAGCACTCATCTAGCTTATATTTATGCTAGGTTGTCATTACATCAGAAGTAACATTCCTATATATTTCACAATAAAAATGAATTTTTATATTTGCAACATATCATGGCTCAGATGCCGTGGCTTGTAGTAGACAAAGTAATGGAGTCAACACAGAGTTGAGCTACATTTAAATACTTAAGCATAAAACTGTAGTCTTATGAACACTGTATTTGCAATTCTAAGACTAATTCTTTCGAGGTTTTTCCTCAAGAATTGTCAAGAAAGTTTGAAATATTGCCTATTGGACATCAGCATATACAGTCATTTTACTGTCATAATTTGGCATGATGCATTATACTGTATTTCCAGTGGGCATATATGACTTTTGCTCAGAAGGAGGAATACAGCTTTGGTCCAGAATATATCTATATCAGGTTGTCATTATATCAGAAGTAAACTTCCTATGCATTTAAGCAGAAGAAGAATTTTTTCAATAGTAACATTTATGACTCAAAGTCTGTGGTTTGAAGTATCCATATTGGTGGGGTCAGATTCAGAAATGAGCTGTGTTTAAATGCAGTATGGCAAAATTACACATTCAGGTACATATTTTACCTAAGTACCCTTTTGTAAATCTCTGAAATATTTATTATGAAGTCTGAAGGTGGGTCAGCACATGTTTAAAAGCCCCTTACTTTCACAGCCTGGTGTTTTATATTATACTTGGTTTCTACTGTGTATATCTTTTCTTAATTTTCATTATATTAGAAGTAAAAATTCTATGTATTTCTTCAAAAAATATATATTTTTTTATTTATTTTGTAATGTGCAGTTACTCAAATATGTTATTTTGAAGTAGTCAAAGTAGTGGTGTGAAATTCAAATTATCTTATTTTCTACTACTTTGCATTTTTGTTTATCAACCTGTTTAAAACTTTTATGATGTATATCACGAGTCTGATACCTTTATACTGCCCACAGTTCTAAATGCCCCCTTTGTTTCTGTATACTGGCACTATTGTGCTTATTCACCTGTCATCTGGATACACCCTTCTCTCTGTACTTCTATGAGTACCCTCAGGAGCCATTTCTCCACTAACTCACTCAGCATGTTGATTATACCTTTTCATTTTTTTTCTGCTTACTGTTTACTGAACATTTAATTTCAAAAATAGTGAGCTGAAAAACCCATAAAAACATGCTGGGGTGGAGTCTCCCACAGCCCTAAAAATTATATATATGAACTCCATGGTTACCTTACAGTGTAGAAAATGGAAAAAAAAAGCAAAAGTGTACCACTAGCTTGCTAAGTATAACACATTGCAGTGAAACTCACCATGACATAAAGTATTTCCACAAGCATAGATGACTCATTGGATAGCCATACTGTTTTGTATATCCGTGACAGACTTTCCTGTTGCCATTGATATCTGGACTACAAAATTTGTTGATGACAGAAAAGTAAGGACATTTGCAAGTAATCTGTGTGACCAGGTAAGACTGCATGAGTATTTAGTTACCATCTTATGTCTGGGTAATGTTGAAAGGCATGATATTCAATGCATTAAACCGAAAATTATACATTTTAGGTTGAACAAGCCCTGTTACCTCTATGATCTAAACAATGTTCTTCTAGTCGAATCCAATATGGGTAGAGATCTTACAGTAACTACTAAAAAATAACACATCAACAGTTATTTGAAACTGCTACTCCACCATCAGTGATGTTTTATATGCATTACCAAGCAGAGATGAAAAGACTTTTACACCCTTGTGCAAAAGTCTTTTAGACCATTTACAGAGTACTGCATCACAGCCTGCAGCTATTCCTGTACTCAGAGTAATAACTTGGAAAATGTACAGAAATCGTACACTAAACACATTTTGTCCTTTAGGTCCTTGAGTTACAAACTCATACTTGAGCAGTTATGTCTCTTTTGCTTG
>NC_056729.1:365037119-365041713 GCF_019279795.1 Protopterus annectens | reverse complement strand
CCCAGCTCACGCAATGTGCCCAGTAATGACTCCTTCGGCAGTTTGTACGGGGTTACATGCATTGTTAACATATCTAAATATGATTGTAGATTCTTTTTTATAAGACCCATTGCTCTTTGGAACTGTCTGGGTATCTTTCTTCCACATTGGTCTTATTTCTGCCTGTAGATCCTGATATTTTATGAATTTGTGTCTCTCTGTACACAAGACACTGGAGTCAGTGGGCATGGCAATTTCAATAATCAATGCTTCTTTTGTCTTCTTTTCATGGACCACTATATCTGGTTTTCTAGCCTTTAGCTTTTGACCTGTTGGTAATGGATGATCGCGTGTGATGTAAATTTCATCGTTTTCTATGATGCTTTGTAGCTCATGTTTCCAGTGTTTTTCAGTCACTTCAGTACCATAACATTTGCATAATCCCCAGTGCAATAATCTTGCCACATTATTATGCCTTTCAGTTTACAGTCCTTCTGCCATTAGTATGTCACAACCAGCAACGAGGTGTGCGACTGTTTCCAATTCGATTTTACAAAACCTACATTTGTCTTCTTCCACATGTTCAATGGACTTTGTAATCCATTGTGTATGTGGCCCACTATCTTTGGCCACCAATATTAACCTTTCATCTTTTGGTTTGAATGTGCCTCTCCTTAACCATTCCTGCATTCGTTCCTGATCAACAAGAGGTTCTTCCAGAAGTTTTCTATACTCACAACTATATTTATACATTTTCCACATTTCTTGCCTTCTCATCTGGTCCTTCACCTTATATTCTTTCTTTTGTTTTTTTGGCACATTCAATTGTTGCCTGACTTTTATCAATTTCTGGTCTGATTTCCTTTCCTGCTTGACACCAATATGCTTCTGCTAGATTAAGCAGAGAAGTCATCTTAGATTTATTCTCCTCATGTTTCAAAATCTTCACTACATTTGGGTCTTGTGAGGTCAACAGATATGTGTGGAGTCCTATGATTGCAGATCTCTACATGTAATCAATTTCAAGGAGGCCCATCCCTTCTTTGGAATGGGGAATATATAATCTTGGTATGCAGTGATTTTTATAAATCATTTGGTGAGCATGATTCATCCTTCATGTTTTCCTATCTAATCTATCCAACATGTTTTGTGGCCAGTCACTCCAAAACTGTCAGGTAGGACAGGAAGAGCAAATTGGTTTGTAACCTGAATTTTGTTCCTAGATGTCAACACTGTTTTCAAGATTAATTTAAGTCTTCTAAAGTATTCCTTACTAAGTTTTGTTCACATTTGCTCATGTTTTATTGCTGATCCTTCATCATTTCCCAAATATTTATATACTCCCTCTTGCTCAAGTTCTTTTATGTCACATTCTTGTCCCAAAATGATGTGTTCCTGCTGCTGCAGTTTTCCTGCATTAAAGATTGCTTTTGCACATTTATCAAGGCCAAATGACATTCTTATATCGTCTGAAAAAGTTTTGACAACTTGCAGTTGTGCTTTCAATTCCTCATCTGATGAGCTGTACAGTTCTAAATCATCGAAAAAGAGAAGATGGGAAGTCTTTACACTGCTGTTTTCTACAAATTATAGCCATGGCCTAAGCTGTTAAGTAGCTTAATGGGTTAAGGGCAAGGCAGAACAGCAGAGGTGACAGAGAGTCACCTTGGAATATCCCCCTTTGAATTTTTATCCCTGGGATAATAATTTGTCCTTTATCATGGCTTAATTGCAAAGTGGTCCGCCACTGTTTTTTAGTCACTGTAATGTGGTCGATCAGTGTAGGGTGTATCTTATACATTTTTAGGCATTCTTTTATCCATGAATGAGGGATACTCTTTGTAGTCAGTCCATGCCATACTTAGATTCTTCCCCTTTTTACAGTTCTCCACTATGACTTTATTTAACAACAAATGATCCTTTGTTCCATATGACTTTATTTTATTGGCCTTTTGTTCTACTGCCATAATTGATTTTTCTGCTAAATGACTATAAACTCTGTCAGCATCAGTTCCAATGTACTGTTTCTACGTTGTTGGAAGGCAAGTTATTGGTCTATAATTTTTAGGGTAGCTTGCAGGTTCACTCTTAAGTAGGAGCATTGTTGTTCCTGTTGTTAGCCAGGTTGATGTCTGTTTGGGCTGCGCATATAAATAGTTCTTACTCATGGCTAAATCTTCATGCAAAGATGTTAATACTTTTAGCCAAAAGTTAGGTACTGCATCTGGGCTTGGGGTTTTCCAGTTAGAGGCTTTTCTTAACTTTGTTTTAATCTCTCTGGCTATTACTTCATCCCATTTCAGATCCTTTACCTTTAAACTTCTTACTTCTTCTGTCCATTTATACATCTTTTGTTATGTTCCACAGGATCTTAATAGATACTGCTCCAAAATGTATCTATTTCTTCTTTTTTGGCAGTCTTTCAATTCCTTTTACCTTGTTTCCCAATTCTCTACAAACTTTTTTGGGTCATCAATAAATTGCTTATTTTGTACTTATATTTTTCAGTGTATCTTTTAAGTTTTTCTGCCTGTGCTGAAATTTTTAGTTTGTTATTTGCGATAATGCATGATACATCTTGATCTGTTCTAATACTGTGCATTGTTTTTATCACGTCTAACTTTCTTAGTATTTTTGTTGATCTGTTCCCTCTTCTGTATTCCTCTAACATGACAATTCTCGTCTTAATTGCCTTATATTTTTTCTATTCTATACTTCCATGATTTTATTCAATTTCTCCCCTTCCTGTCCCTCACTACCCTATGTTCTTGTGGTGGAACTTTATTAGTTATTAATTTAGCTGCACAGTAATATATCCTATTTACTTCTATTATATCGCATGGATCTCTATGGACACTCCTAATTATTGTGTTCATTTGTTTTATCAAACTTCTGACTTGTTGAGTTTTATTGACCTTCTGCAGTCTGTTTCTTTCATTGATCTTAATATGTGTATCTAAGTCTATTAAATCAAGCAACTTTTGTCTTAACTCATTTCTTCTAAACTAAGGGCACATTTTTTGTTTTCCATTTCCTGCAGGCATTCTTTAGAAAGTTCTACAGCATCATCCTGTGGCACATTCTCTTCAGTGTCATCCTGTGCCATCCATTGTTCTGTCATATGAGATCTCACTGGCCTATCACTCCTCAACATTGACTGCATCAGAGTTTCCACAGATTCCTGTTCCTTCCCTTCCTGTCCAGCTTCAAGTGAAAGTTTATACTAGTTTCCTGTGGAAGACTCCAATATATTTTCATATGCACCTGACCTATTGCTTCTTGTTGCACTGGTTTCCCCTTAATTTGGATATCTGTTGCTCTATGCTGTTATGGTGCTTTCTGAATTAGATTTGATACACTGAATCCTTCACTTTGCAGGTACTCCATAACCTCAATTTCTATTTCTTTAACTTCTCCATTACTGATGTCCTTTTCTGCTTTTCCTCTTTCTCTTCTTATTTTTGTATTGTAAAGTTTTCCATGTCTGGATTCCTTTGGCTGTATTTCTCACCAAATATATTTGCTGCTGCTCTTTTTGGACTGGTTAGTTTTGCTTTCTCTTTGCATAAATATTACACCATCTTAAATCCCTTTTTCTTTCCCATGTCAATATTTTGTCTTCAGATGTCTCCTGATCTTCCTGCTTCTCCTTATTTCACTCCATCATGCTGTGATGTAACCTGTGTTAGACCTTCTACACCAAATTCTTCACTTCACAAGCACTCCATAACTCCAACTTCAATTTTTTTTACTTCTACTTTATTAATCATCTTTTCTATGATCCCTCTTTGTGATATTATTTTTTTATTGTGAAATTTTTCGTATCCGGATGACCTAGCCTGTATTTCTGTTCAGATATCTTTGGGGCTGCCTTCTTCATATTGATTAATTTGGCCTTTCTCCTTTGCATAAATATTGCACCATGTCAAATCTCTCTTTATTTCCCATGTCCAGCTTTTTATTACCTTTCAAATATCTCTAGGTTTTGTTGTTTCTATTTTCACACTTCCTCAGATGCTTCTTCTTCCAAACAGATAAAAGTTTCTTGATCTATATACTGTTCTTCACACATCTGTTGTATTAATGAACACAAATTTTCCTTTGAAGCGTCTGACAGTTTTTCCTGTGGAAGTATTTTTCTTTCCTCTGATTTCTCTTTTAATCATTTTGTATATCTTGTGTCTGGAAATTCTGGGCTTTTTGCATAATAGTAACAATACATAATTTCTTTCTTATCCTTAATAGTCTACTTTATTGTCTTTATGGCTCTTCGTTGGCCTATACATTTTTGTGATTTTTGTGGATTACTCCTTCCTTCTACAACAGGAGGGCCATCCGCCCACTGGGCCTGGCCAGGCCCCACTATAGGAATGTTTCCGTATTTGAGAATTCCACATTGTCATCTTTTTCCAGACCTGGCACCAGTGTGTCTACCATGATTGGGCATGTTTTTATCCTGGGTCCTGTGCACCATCTATGTTTTTTTAATTTTTAACCTACTTCTGTCCATGATATACTATATAAATACAGTCTATATATCAGTGTTGTCTTGGTGAGATTTTGTGAAAACAGGGTCCACTTCATGAAGATACTCACAGATCATGCCTCCTAAACC
>NC_056729.1:365012119-365032119 GCF_019279795.1 Protopterus annectens | reverse complement strand
TCTAACAAGGATTGTAAAGTCTTTGACTGGTTTAGAAACAGAATATTTTATAGGTTCATATCTGATTATTAAGCTACAATCCCTGGCACGTTTCAACTCTGTTAGCTTATTTTAAGGCTTGGGCATGGATGGTCAAGCATATGCAGACTGCCTCTATCCAGTAGAGACATAGGTGCCAGACCAGGTCTAAATTTCTGATTCCCTATCCACTTGTACAAGTTATGCTTGAATTGAGTTAGGGAAGAAATCTGCTTTTACACTGATGGAAAAACTGTTTCAGAGAAGGTGTAGTCTTGGTTTCTTTTTCTACTTTAGCTTTCAGAAGTTTGAAGTACCAGGCTCATATGCTGAATTATGATTGGCTTGTGTTGATAGTTTGAGCAACATTTATACAGCTTTCCTTTCAGAAAGTAGATCCTTTCTGAACCTATGATTACTAGTCTTTCTCAAGTACCTAAGCATTCTTTGAAGAATTTGTACGACTGTGCTGACTCAACTATTGTGATGAAATGGTTTGCATGGAATTGGTAACCAGAAGTTTTCAGAAAATATAAACATGTATGTGTAAGAAAATGCCCCTTCCACTGAGACTCAGAGAAAAACATCAAAACATGTAAAAGTCATTTCCAATACACCTAATGATATTACTTTTTGGTAGTAAGTGCAGGGGACTAAAGCTCTGACTTGTCAGTAAGCTGCTTCCTCTGCCAAGGGTGCAGGCTTTGAATCTCTCCACAATCCTTTACCTACAGTGAGACCTTCAGCAAGTCACTTAACAAGACAGTGGTTTGGGGCAATTGAAAATTTGGGCTAGGCTCCTTAATGGTGTCCCGGACTGCATGCCTAGTAATTAACTATGATCCTATGAAGCCATCTTGTCTGTGTCAGAGCACATTACTGCCTGGTTAGTTTCATAGGTACTCCTGCTGCCTCTTCATGGTTTATAATTACCTCTAGCTGTTTCAGGCTACTCTCCTATTCATTTCAGCATTTGCCCTAGTAACAGTCACATCTAGTACACTAATTGTATCGTGTCCAGGGGATAATTTTTCACATAGCTCACTCCTCTTTAATAATAAGGTGCTGAAGACTGCAGAACTCCACTCCAAATCAAACAGCCCTCTCCTCTTCTTACATTCTTGTGCTGCCACATCAATTCTACAGATTTGCCATCCTGTCTGTAATCTCATCTGATTTGTATAATTTTCCCCATGTAGTTGTTCTTTGGGAATATCCCCATCTATTTTCCTACTGACTGTTGTGTAGCCTTAAATTGTTCTTTCTTCCCTGTCTATCTCCTTTAACTTCACAACTCATATTTATTCATAAGAATCAAGGGTGATAATATATATCACTACCTTATTATATTATAAGGTTATGTTTAACAAGTTAATTGACTTGATTTAATTTCCTTGCCTGCTATATTTTTAAACAGTGCATTTAGGTATGCAATACTATAATATATTTTAAAGTTTTACATTTTTAATTCTTAGAAGGTTTGTTCACATAAGCTCATCTTTCTGCTAAGTTCTGTAAAGCCCATTGTTTAAATTGTATAGCAATGTCTGATGTAGTTTTCATTCTGTGTAAATTGTGCAACAGTGTGTTAATGCATTTTTTTTTCATTCTAGTACTTTGCAGTTCTGTATTCTTGCTATTTTATATTATATTTTTGCATTTTTCTGGAACTTTTCTCTTCAGTCCTCCACTGAAAGTTTTTTTCTTAATTTGATATTCCCAGTAAATAACTACATTCTCAAAACTCTGTTCTTTGAAGTTGTCAAATGCCCGTCTCATATCTAAAGAAAAGAATACAGCCTTTATTTCCTTAATAATGTATATTTTTCTATCATAGCTTATAAAATTGAACAGGCTGTTTCAGGAGATTTATCCTGAACCTAAGAAAGCTACATTTCTGAGAAACCTATCCACGTGATCTCATTTTTAAATATATAATTGTACTCTTTTTTCAACAACAACATTGAATGCATTTTAAGTATGTATCATAACAATGAAGCGATAACAACAGTCACAGTCCTTGTCTATCATGTATACACTTGTTATAGTGAAAGCCACTTTATCAAAAACTATATACATATTTGCATATGACCAAGATGTTTAATGCTTGTCATAACATCTATTCATGTTCCTATCTTTACATTTCCCAACTGGTGCAGAAATTAAATTGTAATTTCCTAGTTGTATTCAATTTCAAGTAGAACTGCATCACTAAACTCTAGCTTTTTGGCTTGTGATTCATCTGTATGTAGGCTTCCCATTATGGCTGCGTGTGGTGTTCACTCCCTTGTAATTTACCATTTTTGCAACAGATGCCAGCATTAATGTCACAGCAATTTCTTCCTTTTCTCATCCAAGTGCATTCTTCTCTTCTCCCAAACTGAGCACTTCCCATGTCCATGTTATAGACTTAGTAAATATCTCCTTCCAACCTTCTTTCCCTTGCTTCCATTTCTGTTGTGCCCTGCTACCTTCCAAAAACATCTGCAGCCTCTCTGCATGCTTTCTACCACAACTCCCGTGCTTTACTCCCATATCTTCCCTTTCATAAGTTATTTTATTGGGTGCAGTGCACCTTAAATGTAGTATCCTCCTCAGTCAATCCCATATATAAGGTCATTTCCAAAGGAGGTGAACATTTTCCCATATTAGGTTCCATGTGATGTATGTCACTCCCAGACATATGGCTTCCTTTACCTTCCACACCCCTCAGGCCTAGATCTTCTTGTCTCATCCTTATCTGATATCCCTGAATATTAAACTACCTCTCCCCTTTTCACTGAGCCACCCTCTTTCTACTCCTTTTTTCCTGCTTGGAGTTGGCATGGTCTGTATAAAACTCTAGAAATGTGTTAAACTTCCTGAGATTGTTTCCCTCTTCCCTTCTTTCCCAGTGAATTCTTATTTAGAATATCCAACTCTGGGTGTTTTAGTTACATGACTTCCAAATGCCTCTGACTTCACAAGCATTTAAATCAGGGCATTCAGGCGGAGAAGGCCACACCCCACTAACTGTGCACATAACAAGTCTCGCCATTTCATGGGCTTGTCAATGCAGCATAAGTGGATAGTTTGACCATTATTAGCTTTAAACAAAGCCATATATCCATAACACTAGGAGAACTACAAAATTTCCCAGTTGTAGACAAAACAGCCAGTTAAAAGGTTGTGCAAAAAAGCTTATAGGCAAAAACAAGGTCCTTCTGATGTTTTCCCCATGAGCTTTTTCTGTCTGACTTTTTTACTTGTTGCTTTGTTTGTAGCACCCAGGATATTAATAGTTATGTGTAGTTCAGTGTTTCATATGTACATATTAAAGTGTGAGCAGATTGTAACCAGATAATTATCAAATAGCATGCTAACTGCATTGGCTTTGATATGGCCAGCAAGTCTGTTTAGAACCATGGCTATGTCCACTCTGCAATGTGAACTGCAGATTTGACTGCTTGCACTTGAAGGATGTCCACAAGTGAGTGTGTATGTGTGTGTGTGTGTGTGTGTGTGTGTGTGTGTGTGTGTGTGTGTGTGTGTGTGTGTGTGTGTGTGTGTGTGTGTGTGTGCGTGTGTGTGGGTGGGGAGTGTTGAGTGATGCTCCATTGCACTAGTGAATTGGTCATTTGTACATCCTTTCTCAGAACATTACTAGTTAGACTGGTAGTCTAGAATAATATTTTTATTTTTTAACTGCAGTACATTAATAACATCTACACAGATATTAGCACTATCAGAAATTTGTGAAATTATATAGTACAACAGTATAACAATTTAATATGGGTATGATTCTATTTTCATTATGTATAGTCTTAATTACCTTATTTTTGTAGCATCCATGAGAACATTACTAGTTTGAATTCCTATTGAATTAGCTAACTTGATCATAGTGGAACTTGGACAACAGCAAAAATAACCGCACTAGCCACCACACTGATAAATATATACCAGGTAGCAAATTATTAAGATGAACTTTAATAAAATACATAAAAACAATGAAAACACACAGTCTTGAATAAGAAAAGGATAAGGGCTTTCAGGAGATTACCCTTCATCAGATCCTACTGATCAAAACTTCTTTCCAATCTATATAAAAGCAATAAACCAATCACATTCAAGATATAAGCATACGCCCCTTTAGAATAGGTATTATTGGCACGGTCCCATTTAAGCCAGGATATTTATTGGCTTGAAAATCAGCTATCCAATGAGATTCTATTATTTTAGTACTATTTCTTATATCCCCACCTCTTTTGTTCTCATGCAGATCTGTAACACCAAAAATGTGAATTTATGCCCCAAACACTTTGTTAAATATTCCGCTAGTGCATTTTGCTGTAAAAGCAGCGTCATGTCCCTCATATGCTGAAGAATATGATCTTCGAACATCCTATTCATTTTGCCCATGTAGAAACTGCATTTTGCAAGGTATATCACATTTCTAGTACAAATACTCATGACTGCTTGTTTTTATTGTTTTTGTGTATTTTATTAAAGTTTGTCTTAATAATTAGCTACCTGGTATATGTTTACTGGCGTGGTAGTCAGTGTGGTTATTTTTGCTGTTGTTGTGTTGTTTTACCACGGGACCTTTGGTTTTCTGCATTCTGTTTTGCATCTTAATAGTGGAACATGGAATCATTTATTAACTGGTACAAAGCCCCACACCCCTCTACAGAGAACATTGTTCCCTGCAGTCATTTACATAATTAGTCAGGTCTGATGACAGTAGCCATTCAGAATAAGAACATTTCTCTTTATTTGATACATCCTTAAATGATAGCATTTTTTGCCCTCAGTGATTTTTTAAATGCATTTGTTTAATGTTTTTCCATTGGTAATGTTTTAATGGGATCATACCCCTTAACTGCCCAGAATTTCACAGAATGTCCAGAGTTTCTCTTCATAAAATATGTGGTTCTCTGGAAAATCATTGAGGACTGAAGTCACTAAATAATGACTTGGTTTACCTTCTTGTAATTGCTGCCCATAAGTTCCTCATGTATCAGTGTTTTACAGTTTAGCACTAGTATATCACTGGTTCAAGGGTACAGTTATTGCACTGATGCATCAGGGGTACTAGGTAGCAATAATGGCATACATACATCAGGCAGGCTTTGAGTTTCAGAATTCATACCTTTCAGAAAATGCATGCCAAACAAAACCTATTATTGTAGCAACTCTCCAAGTTTATATGAGCAATATTTAAAATCTCTCCCTACTTTGGTCCTTTGTCTTCCCATTCTTTATGGCTTTGAGCAGATTTATTGCACTAAGTGGGTGAGAGGTATGGTTGGGATTGCTAGGCCTTGCACTGGTTCATCACTGTCTGAATAATTTAAGAAATTGCATGTGACTGTGGTAATATGAAATAATAACAATTAGCCTGATCCTAAATATATCCAATTCCGTGACACCGAATAGGCATTGACAGCAATAATTAGGGGCTCACAGAAAGATGTTATGGCACTCATACCTCAAGGACTCAAGGGCAGAAGTTATAGTACAAATGTATCAGATAGCACTTGTACATCAGGGCAAGGGAGCCCGCAGGATTTTTTGCAGGGGGGTGCAAACCCAGAGCCCCACCCACATAGCTCACCCCGCCCCCTGCCAACACAGCCCCGCCCAAGTCCACCCACCCCAAGCCCCGCCCACACAGCAATTCCAGTGTCCCATTACTTGGCTATTTCTCCCCATTTACTGTAGACACTGTTCAAATCTGTGTGCATACTGTTTTATGCTTTAGTTCTACAATGATTACAGGCAGTTGGATTTAATTTACAACTTTTATTTCAGACATTATAGCCCAAAACACTGAGACATTTACTAAACCTAAACAAAGCAATAGTCTTACAATGAAAATAGACTTGGCATTAAAGCTTCTCTACTTTTGAAACTCACATTCAATGAAACAGCACTGAAACCCACATTCAAAGAAAATGCATCTGACCAGTGGCAGATTATTTACCTTTGAACTGTTTTCAAGGAATAGGCTCCTTGCAAACCGTTAGGGCCATGCAAAAGTTATTTGATTTACCTGATTGTATTAATTATAATATATAATTGAATTATATCCCTTGTATTATACAGCAACACTTGTTTGAGTGTCGCTGCCGAAGTAAAAGTAATCTGAATAATTCCACATTAAAGATATCTGAAACTAATGAAGATGTTGTTGCTAGAAAACTGTATATTTCAGTGTTTCATCTACAAATTCAGTGCCTGCTACCGTCAAAGAATAAATTGCCTATGTTAAATTAAAAAAATGGTAAGATGGTATATTGCAATAGAAAATGGATGACAAGCTGAAACAGGTTCATAGTTATTAGGCATCTCATCCAAAGGAGGACATCCTGAGGACTGCAGCATACAAATTTATATGCTGTAGGAATAGAACCTCAAGCCTTTACATTAAGATGCAAGTATTCTACTTGTGGTGCTACTAACATAGCTTTAAAACTTTATACCACAATAGAGATACCATTTGCTAAACAAAACAGTTGCACATTGTAAATAGACTTGGCATGAGCAGCAGTGAACTTAGCTTCCCTTAAAACTCACAGTTCCTTGAAAATGCACTTGAAAATAAATTCCACCTGCTAACTCTAACTTGGGCATTTCACTTTCTCTCTTACAAACATACCACACCCCTCAAGGCCTCACCCTTAGTGCAAGAAATCTTGACAAAGCCTAAAATAAATAGGGACAGATTATAAATATGGCTCTCAGAAACTTAGAAAATTGCAAGAGTAACAGGATTTGTGTTAGTATGCATTTTTCTAAATGACATGACATCTAAAACTGAAATGTCTCATTATTTAGCAACTTCAATCCTTTTTAAGAGGAATATGGGGCAAAAATCTGGACAGCTGGGGGTATGCTACCTCCCTCTTATACACACACCAAATAATTCTTGTCAGACTTGAATTAGTTCTGGGAAGGTTGCACTGAACGGCACTGTGCTTGATCTGAAGTGGGTGAAATCCTGGTAGCTATTGATTGCAGCTCAGCAATGTGGAGCATTAAAGCATTTTTAGCAGAGCATTGTTTCATCACTACCTATTGCGTTTGCACATAAGCTGTAGTTATTTCAAACATTTGCCTTTTTTTGATTACTACAGAGTACATTTACCCACCAGAGCTATTGTGTTTTGACTTCAGTGTGGAGCTAGTTGTTGCAGGGCTTGGCTTTTAAGTAAGGTAGCAATGCTTATTTACCATATACCATTAAAGCCACCCAACTACAAGTGTACTAACACACAGACACTGCTATAAGACACTGGTCTCCAATAAAATGTAATGAGCTTCTGAAAATACTGTAATCCTGTCCTTTTATTACAAATATTGTCATATGCATTTCACTACCCAAGGCTTATACATTATCTAGCTATGTAAATATTCTCTGCATGGCAACAACGAAAAGGCTTTCAATGCTGGTAATTCTTTAACAATATGCTTACTAAAGCTTACTTGCATCTTACAATGTCTGACAAGCTTACTAAAGCTTACTTGTATCTTACAATCTCCGACACGCTTACCTGATGTTCATTAAACCATAGCTACTTAAACAGAACAGGGCACTGTGACAACATGCAGTTCCTGAATAATAAGAAGCATAAATCAACAGTATAAAAATCTGATAGAAAACCAGAACATTTTGCAAAATCAAGGACAGATGAAAAGCCACAGTCGTATTTGCAAAATCAAGGACAGATGAAAAGCCACAGTCGTATTTGTGATCTACCTTGGATGGGGGAATACCCTGCACACTTACACTGCATAACTGCTCCTTGCCTTCCTTGGACACATTCCGAGCCACTGCAATGAGGGCTGGGGTGCAATAAGTATGTCATAATTTGAAATGTCTCTGGCTGACAGTGATGGCTCTGACACTCCTACCTCTCAACTTCAGAGCAAGAAATCTGGACAAAGCCATACATAGAAGTGGGACACAGGCCCAAAAGCTAATTTTAAATATTGCTCTTATTAACTTAAATAGAACAGGTAGATCTTGCATTAGTACAAATTTTCTGAAGGGTATAAAATCTGAAACTCAAATGTCTGCCATTATTTTCTAACTTCAATCTTTAATGACTTGCCACTAATTTGCCAGAAAACCACAATTTTATGAAAAACAGACCAAAATGTGATGCAAAATACCTGTCAAAAAGGGACACCTTTTAATATTAACAGTTAACTTGAAGCAGCTAACAAAATAAGAGCATCCACATGCATTTCTGAAATAAAGGTAATCTATAACTGATCATTGCAGTTATAACTGTAAACCCTCCACATTTTCTTCCAAAATTGCAATTTTGGAGGAGGGATTATTAGGGAAGAGTAACATTTTGAGCCAGAATTGGGGACAATTGAGATGTTTGGATATTCCTAATCTACAAAGTGATTTGCACATACCTCTCAACCTCTTAATGCAGGAAATCTGAACAAGGCCAAATATATTTGGGAACATACAAACACTACTAAAAATTGCTCTTCTATAAACTTAAAGACAGTCTTGCATTAGCATGCATTTTTCTGAAGGTTATGACATCTGAAACTCAATGTCTGTCATTTAATGGCTTCATTCCTAAATGATTTGCTAGAAAACCACAACTTTTATGAGGAACAAACCAAAAATAAGCAGCAAATATCTATTCATTCTGCAAAGATATGGACAACTGAGAGGTATAAACCTGTCTGAGTTTGCTCTCTCCTCACAAAATCATGGTCAAATGGAGACCCCTGCAGCCATTCCAATGTCCCATTCCTTGGTTATTTTGCCCCATTTACCATAAACACTAATGTGCATACTGCTTTAGTTCATGATTTAGGATTTCATTTGAAAGTTTTACTTTGCATTTTACAGCACAAACCCTAATACATATCTGTTAAAGCAATTCAGTCTCACAATGAAAATAGACTAACATTAAAACTTCTCTGCCCTTGAAACTCATGCATTGAAACAACACTAAAACCCACTTTCAGAGAAAATACATTTTACCAATGGCAAATATTAACTCTGGGCTGTCTTCAAAATCATAGGCCAACATAACATACACATGCTGTTTGATACACCTTCCTGACTGTATTACATTATATTCCTTGTACAATACAGTACAGTTGTTAAAGGGCATTTTAAAATTTATTGTTTTGAAAATTTTTCCAGTAAACAATGAAACAAAAGCATCCACCAATGACAAAACTGCCCAATTCAGAACATTTCCATCATAAAAAGTCTACTCAAGTCCACCAGTATCAGTAAAAAATATACACAATCTCTGTAGTAAAATCCACATTGAAGAAATTTGTAACTAATAAAGAGGTTGCTGCTAGCAAACACTTTATATGTCATTGTTTAATCTACAAATAAACTGCCTGTTACCCTTGAAGAATAAATTGCCTTTGTTGCATGCACAAAAATGAAAAGCTAGTAATACCGCAATAGAGAATGGATAGCAAACTGTTAACAGGTTCATAGTTACTAGGCATCTTTGCCAAAAGGACTGCAGCATCAGCAATGCATTTACCTACTGTGGGAGTAGAACCCACAGCCTTCAGCATCTAAAGCAAGTACACTATCTGTTGTGCTATTAACAATGCAAGCAGACTAAACATAAGCAGCACTAAACTTTGCTCCCTGCAGCTCTCAGCTCCTTGTAAAATCTACTTGACACTCAGCTGTATCTCTGAACTTTGCAGCAAGAAATCTGGAAAAAGCGAATTTATTGGGGACAAAAGGCCAAAAACCACATTGCTTGTATAATGTTTGAAAGTTGCTAGAATAAAATGCTATTGCCTCACCATACATTTCACTGCCACATCTTGAACCCAGGGAACTGCAAAAGTCAAAGCAACACACCACTATGCCAAATCAGCTGTTTTGTGAAAGAGGAAGACTGAAACCTTACCATTTAGTGAATTCAGTTCTCACCATAGCACAGCTGTCAACCTCTTGGCACAAAAGACCTGAAAAAAGCCAATAATGGGTGACTACAACCACCAAACATTCAGTGAATTCAGTTCTCACCATAGCTCTCAACCTCTTAGCAAATAACACCCGGACAAAGCCAGTAATGAGAGAATATAGCCCCAAACATATTCAGTGAAATCAGTTCTTACCATAGCTCTCAACATTAGCAAAAAACCTGGATGAAGCCAATAAATACCTGAACAAAGCCAATACTGGGTGGATACAGCCCCCAAACATATTCAGTGAATTCAGTTCTTACAATAACTCTCAACCCTAGCACAAAACCTGGATGAAGCCAATAATGGGGGGGAATACAGTCCCAAACACTACCTGAACAAAGCCAATACTGGGTGAATACAGCCCCCAAACATACTCAGTGAATTCAAAACAATGATCAACTTATTTTAAAATTACAAACAGAATTTTATATAATAAAATTAATTTTTACATACCATAAATAACTATTATCATAAACTCATAAACTGTATGTTTCACATATCATAAATATCATAAGTCGGTTTCATTATTTCAGTTTTAAAATAGAACTGAAGACAAATAATTGTTCAACCCAGATGATTTATCAGCACACAATTTCAATGGTCAAATTAATTCCATTTTCTCCAACCTTTCTTTCCAGAGCCCTCCTCTTTCAACCTTTTGATTTTTTCAATAACTAACAATACAAATTTCTTAAAGTTAGTACAAACTAATGAATGTTTAAATAATTCCTTCCTATCTAGTTTATTCTTTGAACTGAATGCTCACTCAGTCTTCTCAGTGTAAAATGCTTCACATGAACAGCACTGTGTTAAATAAACCACTGATTTAGTGCTACAATCATATCTACCAGGACAAGTCATAACTCTATTATCATTTTTTTTTACAGTGAACTTCACAGTATCCAAAATAAATCTACATTGCTTACTTACACCTGCCACATTTTGACATTTTACCTAAACATTACCAAAAATATTTATATCACTCAAGCAATTGTTTCATGTTAAAAGTTTTCTAAAAATGACTTTTGGTTCCATACCAGTAAACATATTGATGGAACCAGAAAACACTTTATTCCAGTTGTTTTTGAGGTTTATCTCTAATGCTATTAGTATCTTTGGAAAATGTGGTTCTAAAAGCATCAAACAAACATAAATCCTCTGTTCTTTTATTTGTTGACCACTTCTGGATCATGTAAAGTAGGTTTATATAATCCATCTCTATCAGTAATAACAAAAAGCTGCTGCATTAGTCAATAACTTAGAACTAGTGCTGGTTAACATAACTTTAAGTTTGTCTATCTCTTCTAAAACTGTTTAATCATTTGTGATTAACCCAGAGAGTCTAATCACCAGACCTTTAGCTAAACCACATTTGTGGTGTGCAAGATGGCAACTGGAATAATGTCAGTATGAGTTTGAAAAGGTCTCTTTTGCATAAATACTGGAATAATTCATACTAAAAATCATGTAGGTAATTTCTTAGCTTAAACAAATTTAATGTAAGCACTTTTGTTCTTTCCGAAGAAGTTCATTGCATTTTTATGAACGAAAGCACTTACATTAAATTTGTTTGAAGCAAGAAGTTTACCCAGTCTGCAGTCTTTGTTTTAATTGTTAAAAAAAAAAAAAAAAAAAAACCTAAACAATTTATACTCAATAATCTCTTGTAATAACAAATCTTGCAGCAATAATTATATATTTGCATAAGCTAGGTTGAACTCATTCAGTTATGCATTAGTGTAAAAACAAATGTCATTAAATGTACTTAATAGTCTTCCAGAGAAATCAAGATGACTTATAATAACAAGGCTGCTATGAATCCTCTCTGAATCTCCTTGTCACTAGACAACTTTCCAGCACTGTACAAACCCAGACTGGATAAAAAAAAATCATTAAATAAATAACTAAAATTGCACCCTTTATGTGATCAGGAATGGGATGATGTACGGTGCCCTAGGCGGGTTGCCTAGTAGCTGAAGGTTTCTGTCTGCAGTTAAAGACATGTCAATGGTGGGGGGGCAGGAGAGGGCACTGACTGGACACCACAGGAATGGGAAAATACTAGACACACACTCTCCGTCGGACCACCTCAAGTGCGCCGCTTTCACATGTTGGTGCCAAGCTGGCCTGGAAGCCATGATTCAGACACTGTGCAGGCAAGGCATGGGATGAGATTGGGAATGGGGAGGGCAGGGCACACTGGACTGGACACCAGGGAAAAATACTGGACATGAATACACTCTCAGACTGCAAAAAAAAATTTTTACCTCAGGTCAGGACAGGACACACGCAGGACAGAGTCAGGAGAAGGAGGTTATTTCATCGTTCTTGGGCAGGCCGCAGACCCCACTATCAGGCATCACATCATGGACGGACGATGGAGTCAGAGAAGCTGTTACTGGATTCTGTCTGCACAGGCAAGTGAGGCAACCAGTGTGGCATAGGACTGGGAATGGGAGGGCAGGGCACTGGACACCAGGGGAAAAATACTCTCTGGACACAAAACACAAATGACTACTTGACGAGACAATACGTTGGAAGCCACGATTCAGTCAGTTTAAAGAAAAAAAAATACCTGGACAGTGAGCGAGTGACACCAGGGGAAAATACTGGACACACAATTTCAAATATATTCGCGATACACTGATACACACACTTGACTCACGATGTTCCATGCTCTATCTCAAGTGCGCCCAAGCTGGAAGCCATGATTCAGAGTGTACAAAAAAAAAAAAAATTACCTCAGGAGTCAGGAGTAGTGTACACACTAGGAGCATCTTTCTTGGTTCTTCCTTCTGACCCAGTTTTTGATTAACCAGCGACAGACACCTCTCACTTACCTTTAGTTCAGTTCCTTCCAATTCCTTCAACACTAAGATCACCAGCCTCCCACATGACAATACTTTCTTCACTGTACATGTCGAATCAGGATATGTGAATCTTCCACAGTCATGCAAATACAACTAACGGTTGAGAGATTCAGTTTAAGGAGGAATTGAGGCTTGTCAATTATGCATCATGTGACAACCACCTCTACTAACGTCTCCTTTACGAACTATGCAGGCTTTACAGGAAAAAAAAAAGAAGATGAAAAGCTGTTCTGTCATATCATCGTGCAATGTATTAAGAAATAAATAAAAAAAAAAGCTGAAAAGTTGTTCTGTCAAATTATCGTGCGATAGCTTAAGAAAATCCAGGGGGCAAGTGCCCTGTGCCCACTCTGTGCGGGCGCCCTTGCATCAGGTGTTCCTGAACAGCTGTTATGCCACTCGTACTTAAGGGGATCGTGGGCATCACTTATGGACCCATACATCAGATGTTCAGTGGAAAGAGTTATGGCAGTCACGCATCAGCAGCTCATGGCCACAGTCATGGTATCCATATATCAGAGGTTCATCAGCACCTGTTATGGCACTCACATATTAATGGATCTTTGGCATCATTTATAGGACCTGTACATCAGAGGCTGAAGGGCAGCATTTATGGCCTTTGTACATCAAGGGTCCTGGGCTGGAGTTATGGTACTCATACACCAGTGGCTCAAGGACAGCAGTTACAGCACTGATACATTGTGGGCTCAAGGACAGCAATTACATCACTGCTAGATTGGGGGCTTTAGGACAGCATTTACATTACTGATACATCAAGGGTTTATGGACAGTGATTACAGCACTGATACATTAGAGACTCATGGCAGCAGCTACAGCACTAATATATCGGGGACAAGGACAGCAATTACAGCACTAATACATCAGAGGCTCATGGGTAGCAATTACAGCATTAATACATCAGAGGCTCATGGGTAAAAATTGAAGCAGTTATATTGGGGTCAAGGACAGCAACTACAGCACTGATACATCAGGGCACTCAAGGACAGCAATTATAGTACTGATACATTGGTGGCCCATGGGACGCAGTTATTAAATTCATGTACCAGGGATTTATAGGCAGCAGTTATGGTACTCATACCTCAGGTGCTCATATCCAACAATTATGGTATCTTACATTAGAGTCTGAAGTTATGAGTTGTAGCACTCAAACATCACTGGCTAACGGGCTACAGTCATGGCACTCATATATCAGGGTTCCTAGTGGCAGTTATGGCATTTGCATATCTGGGGACCATGTCAGCTGCTATGGTACTTGTACACCACTGTCCCATGATCAGCAAGTTATAAGACTGGTACATCAGGGGCTCATGTCAGCAGTTACAGCATTCATTATATACTGGCTCATGGGCTGTAGGTACAACATTCATCATCAGTGGTCCATGCATGCCAGTTAAGGCACTTGTATATCTTTGGTTCATGGCAGCAGTTGTGGTATTTGGTGGTCACTTCTTGAATGTAGTCTGTATGTAATGTAATGCATTGTTTATAATAAGAAAGGCAACATACATGCACTGCCTGGTACAATCTGCTGTTGGAATGACAAAATATTTCTGAGGACATCTTTTCTGTTGCTGACTGTGCTAGAAGTGGTATTGGTACTACTCTTCACATTTATGCTGCATTTATAGTCTAGTGCTGTTGGGTAGATGCTCTTTCTGTCATACAAAAATCATTTAGAGATCTTTTGGCTAAAAATCTAAGCTAATATTCCACCATATAGTAGCATATTTCTGAGCCACAAATACTGGTAGATGTGACTAGAAATGAAATAAGTGACTGCAAGAGAGAAAGGTTTCCATCCAATAACTATATAAGTCTGAAATCAACTAGTTTGCTCTCATTAGGGATTTGTACTCCTAGGTTATAAATGCAGAAGCAAAAATGAATTAATTCATCTGGCAGTGAGTTGCCATGAAGCTATAGTTCTTCATAAAATATTTATAGCTTTTAATGGGAGTGTATGGCTATCACCAGACTAGGAAATCACTGAGACGCAATTAATAATAAAAAGAAAAACAGTGAAACTGCACTAAATTGAAAGCCCTCCTCATACAACACAAAGTGATATTATGAAACAAGATAAAACCACAAGATTACGTTGCACATCATCACACATCTAGTAATAATATGATACAAAGGAAGGTCCTGCAAAGCCTCCTCCTTCCACTGCAACACCCACAACATCTTAATAACTAAAATTGCCTTTCAACCTTGGGGACTATGTCCATCATAACACTGATTTAAGTGTGGTTTACCATCCTTCCACCTCCAGTTTGTCTATACATGCATTGCACCACACGAGGTATAACATTTTTAACAGGCATACTCATCTCCCTTGAATAATAAATTCTAATTCCTTTTTTTAATTACCTCTCCACAGCTGATCTTCAGCTGCAACCAGTTCCTCTCCTTGATCACTGACTCTACTGGACTAACTTTAGCCTCCCTTGTGATCAATCTGACCATATCCAGGCAGGTAAGGAGACTAAGGATGTTATTGCAGTGTTATACTTCTGCCTTTGTGAGGCACATGTGCATTTCCATGCATAAACAACTTCCCTTGTAAGCATTATATCACTTGCAACACAGCGCTAGCAAGGCTCTTAATGCTTCTACTGCAGAGAACCTAGTCCATCTTCCTGTGCCAGGAGGGACAAGCCAACATCAGCTGCTCACTCCCATCTTTCTCCACCTAGCCTGTTCAGTGCATTCCCATGCATGTGGTTAAGCATGGATCATTTGAGGCACAATAAGGGCTTTATATCTCTATGCCATGAGGCCAATACATAATAACTCCTTGATTGCATATTACAACAAATAAATGAAAAACTATGTAATTTGTATATGTGTCAAAATAAGGTCAACATATACAGCAGTTGATCAAACAGCAAACTGACAAAGTGTAACTTGATAGCTTAATGAAAAAGTTTTCCATTAATAACACCAAATCTCTTTTAGGGTTATATGGCAATAGTTTATTTATTTATTTATTTGTTTTTTGTAACTTGATACTTCAGCCATGTAGAAAATGCATAGGTGCACCTTAAAACCATTTTAAAAGTTTTTAAAATGGAGACCTGACTTTCTTCTTGAAGCAATTTCTTATAATATTTTGTAAGACAACCATTCCTGCATATGTTTGTAGAAGGGAAGATCTTTCACAAAACACACTAGATGAGTAAACAGCTCTAACAGGGCTGTACCAAAGTTATGTGCAGAACAACATTCATTGTTGGGTAGGTAGTCTATGAGTGATGTCAGTTTATGCATGTTTTAAGTGATTGGATAGGTGCAGGTAGTAACAAAATGTTTAAGGAGACTCTGTTGTAGTTAGGGTGTGTGCAGTAGAGAAGTGAGATGTTTGTTTCCAGGTTTGCCTAACATTTCAGAAGCTATAGAGTAGATGGTTGTCAAAAGAAGTGAGACATATTGGAGCCTTGGTATATGAGATATTTTTTAACTATCATAGGTTTTGTGCAGACAGAAGATATGATCTAGCAGCCATGGTTCTTGCATACATAAAAAGGTGCCAATCTCATACAATAGTAAGTAAAAATCGTGTTTAATGTAATCATCTTCTTCATACCAAAATATTAGCCTGACTGCATGGATATAACCCTACCATCTTAACAGTCACTGAATCCTAACTGAAGGACGAAGTTTGCCTTTCCTTTTATACTCCTTCATTAGAATCTTGTATTTTGCAACTTTGGACCAGAAATGAAACCAGATTACATGTTCTTGTTAATTAAAAGAAAAGCAAAAGCCTTCATTTTTCCTGGTAAGTCGAAGCAATGAAAATGCTTCAGACTAGGTTACTGAAGAACTGACAATAGGCAACAATACTAAATTATACATAGTAATCACATATGGGATTGTAGCACTCAGATATTAGGGGCTCACAGGCAAAAGTTATGCTGCTCACATATCAGGGGCTTATGTGCAGCAGTTATGGCACAAATGTATAAGAGGCACATGGGAAGAAGTAACAGCACTTTACTTTACTTTTTAAGGAATAGTCTGTCTGTGATATTCATGATGCAAGATGAAAATTTGGACTCCATTATCAGATGGAACATTGAATTAGGAACAGCTGCAATATACCTCATCCTACTACAGTCATTCATTTTATCAAATAAAAACCTTATAAATATCAGTACAATTTTGGAGTTAGCAGTTAAAAAATAAGTTTGAAGGCGCAGGCAAACAAATGTTTATCAAATACCCTTATTGCACCCTTTCAGTTTAAACTATACATTCAACTCCAGCTCTTGTACTTTTTATTCAGAATTTTAAAAATAAATAACCGATAGAACCTAGGCATCATGCGACTAGGAATACACCACTAAATCAAAAAAAAAAAAGAAAAAAAAAATAATTTTATTTTCCAAAGAGGATAAATGCTTTTGCCTCAAACAAGAACATTAAGAGATTTCATCAGAACAATAATGACAGTTAAAACAATTGAATTTAAAAGTTTGGATCATCTTATATATTTGCATAAGAAATGCAACAAGCACCAATCAGCAGTAAAACCTAAATAATAATTGGTGACAAGTTAAGAAACATTGTATCAAGCCAAAATTAATTCAAAATGTGCTACCATATATAGACATATATAAACAAACAACTTGATAAACTTAGTAAATCATATACAAAATTGTATAACATATTTTGAAATATTTTTTATTTTTTTTATTTTTATTTTATTTATTTATTTTATTTTACATTTGTTGACCAGGCTAGTCTAGCTGGATATATGTCCATTTTCAGTAGAGGCCCGGGGAGAAAAGCTCCAAGCAAAGGCACAGACAATCAATATTATATATAGTAATAGTTGACAGAAATACAGTAGATGGTTTATAATTGAGGTTCAGTTAGACTTGAAACAAAGCAGTATAGTAGGATATACTAAAACAAAATACATTTAGTGAGCATTTGAGAGATAACAATTAATAAAATTATTGACTAATATACTTTCATTACCACAAGGACTCATAGTGCAGTAGATCAGGAGAATAGAGAGAGCAGCAAGGGGAAGGAGGTGTTAGTCAGGGTTAGAGCAGGGACAGAGCCAGTGAGTTTTAAAGTATTCTTTAAGTAGCGTTTTGAAAAGAAGAGTGGAAGTGAGGGTGATAAGTTCATTAGGAAGCTGGTTCCAACTTTTTCCTATTGTGTTGGAGAAAAGAGAGTCCCCTGCTTTGTTGTTGGATTTAATAGTGGAAACTAGTAGCTTATTAGCTGATAGAAGTGTAGTAAGATTTTTGTAGGGGGTGATCAGATTATTGAGGATTGGGGTATTGTTAGGATGATAGAGAATCTTATGGGAGATGATAAGTTGTTGGCAAATCAGTTGGTTCTGCAGTTCTAACCATCCCACTTGTTTGATGTTGTGACAGTGGTGGGTTCTAAAGGGGGTGCCAGTGGCCAATCTGGCTATGTTTACTGTAACATGCTGAGAGTTTGGAGAGGTTGCTTTTAGAAAGATTGGTATATGTTGCAGAGGCATAGAATAGGGTAGAAATCAGATGGGTCTGGGAAATGGTTATTTATATATTAATCCAAAATCTTTTATAATTTCGCAGCTCTAAATTTTAGTACATCAGAAATAGGTAAATGTCATTAAGCCCTCAGAATTTCATTGCATTTAGCTTCAATTGCCATACTAGTTCCCAATATTCAAGCCTATTTTCACATTCACCACCCCTTGGGTTCCTATTAACTTTCTCCAAAAGTAAAAACAAATATCTTTTAAAACCTTTGTATGTCATTGAATGTTTTATAAGACATTAGCAGTATTTTTACACTTAATATCATAATAATGCTCCCTAATCCTCTGTTTAATTGTCTTTTGCCAATGTAAAAGCAATTCCATTTGAGTCAAGATGAAATTTTATTAATTTTTTATTTAACATTTTGTTAACCTGGAAAATCAGACTTGGAATGTAGCCAATTTTCAGTGGAGGCCTAGGGAGAAACGCTCAAGACACATGTCTTTGAATGTCGTAGGAAATCGGAGCACCCAGGGGAAACTCACACGAATGCAGTGAGGACATGCAGAAGGCATCCAGCCAAGAATCGAACCAGAGAACCTCTTGCTGTGAGGCGGCAATGCTACCAATGCTCCACTGCTCCATCACTGAAATAGAAACAATTCCATTAATTTCACATTTGAAATGCCATGAACATCCTATTGATCTCTCAAATACCTCAATATATGTACAAGGACTGTTAAGTATATACTTACAAAATTTACACCATCCACATTTTACCATTCTCCAATCCTCCTTTGTAATATTATTTATTTTATTCTTCTCCAAAATTCTTGACATTTGTAGGCTTACTGAACACTCCAGTAGGTTCTGGTTCTTCTCCTAATTTTTATATCAAATCTTGAGTGAATACTCAATTCCAATTTTTTAATCAGTTTCTTAACATTTTCCATTCTATAGAGTAAGGTAAAAACAGAATATTCAGTCTTCCTCCCAAGCTGTCCAACTTATTTCCCAGTTGAAAATCATGGGGATATAAAATAGGTCTAAATTAGTGTGTCTCTGTGGACACATGTGTAATTTAGTACTGTCTAAAAACATTTTAAGTAACCCCTCTCCAGCAGCATCAGGAAAAGTTTCATAACTTCTACAAATTTTATATAATTCAGTATAATCCTAGATAGTCAAATAAGCTGCCCTTTCACAATGATCCTCTTTTGGTGGATGGGATGGCAACTATGAAAGTGCAAATATGAATTTGAAAATGTTTTTTTTCCTATAAATGTTAGACAAAAACTTTTAAAAATATATATTTTCTATTTGAAACATCTAAAAAATTAATGATATTGTCATGAGATGCATACATAAAATTAAAAAAAATTGTAGTTTCAGAAATATAAGCAATGAATTCCTTTAATTTTTCTGTAGTTTCCTTCCATAAAATGAATGTTATTAAAACTAGATTACAAAAGTGAATAAATTCCATAACATTAGAGTTAAAAATAACTTTATCTCCCCAGGCTGCTAATGCTATATTAGCGTAAATGGGGGTGAAACCTGATGGAAAAAATCATTTTCAAAAGAAAAATAATTAAAGGTAAAAAAAAAGTTGATCAAGTTTGCAGTCTCCCATTAG
>NC_056729.1:364954143-365011619 GCF_019279795.1 Protopterus annectens | reverse complement strand
TACAGTGTAACGGTTAGGTACAGAATGCCAGGCTGTGAACTCACCACTGACTGCAGTGCAAGAAATGCAGTGAAAACACATGGAATTGCATTGAAAGTGCACAGGTTAACACATGTAGCCATGTGTGTGTGTGTGTGTGTGTGTGTGTGTGTGTGTGTGTGTGTGTGTGTGTGGGGAGGATACCTATGTGTATTAGTTTACAACACATTTGTGTTTGTTAACATGCTGATAAAGTGCTACACAACTACAGAATAACTATTATGCAAAGATAGGAGATGTTAATGTTCTGAGCCCGAGTGAATGTCACCCCTGTTCATGCACATCGGGCATCACTACATTTTATTATGGAGCGATTCTTCATATATGATCTGGTCGTATCACTGGATTTCATCAGCCTACAGGCCTTTGTTTTTAAGGTGTACAGCCCACAACTGCCAGCAGAGCAGCTACAGAGCAAGTGTGCTGCAACAACAACAACAGCACTTTCAAGTAATGAGACTATGGATACTTTTTTTTAATGTTTCTCCTTGTTTTAAGGGCAGGTGCATTATACGACTGGGAATGCAGATTTACCTGGACCATACTATTAACAATGAAAATAGGAACAAAGGTTCTTGAACATTTGGTTCATCCAGCCAGAAATCTGGGCACCTAATGAACAGCACATCTCTTCCTTCTTCCAGCATGACTGTGCGGTTCTGCTCAGCAACACACATTTAAAATAAATGATAATGACAACAATGACACAGAATATAAGCATATTGTCAAAGGTACAATGTCAGCTCCATGGACCTTAATTAATGATATTGCAAATATCTGCCTCATAAAGTAACTAGTGCTTGAATATGAAAAAGAGATGTAGCACATGGGTCACCTTTCTTTAAATTACTGGTGACACTTATATGTTGGTCATGAAGTTTGGTTTCCTGTGTACTAAACAGCTTCAAAATCAGGTGTGATGAGGGGATCAGCAAATTATGTGAAGAGGTCAATCAAACCTAATGATAGGAACTTATCTCCAGAAATAGGTACATAATGTGAATCATAAATAAAGCCTGAAATCTCCACAATCTGGGAAACAGAAAAAAAAAAAAAAAAAAAATAAAAATAAAAATTTACCTGTAACACATTGCACTTAAGTTACCTGGCACTTGCTCACTAAAGCAATTATATAAGTCAGCACTAAAAATTAAAAGCACTACACCCTCACTCCCCACTGGCCCTGGTTTTCAATTATTAAGGAATTCCCAATATTATTCTAGCATGTCCAAGGGTCAGTTGTCAATCTCCTCTCTGGTCCAGCTGGTGAATCTGGGAATCTTGAGGCAATGTTACAACTGCCTCATGTACACAGATTAACCCTCTCCTCCTCCCAACAAATTCCAACACATGTGAGAGATGCAACCATATAGCCAAACTGGAGGCTAAGCTCTCTCAACTCAGTACTGGCATAACCAGTCAGGAGGAGAAGGAAACCATACTCACTACAATTCCAGTCTCACATAGACCTACCACGACAGCAAACCAAACACATAATCACACAAAACATACTGAGGCTCTAAATAAAGATCCGCTCAAGCAGCAGAGACCTCCAAAGCAGACACCCAAGCAGCCGCTACCCCAAAACAAAACACGTGCAACACATATCTCACAAAGCCAGTGTGCCAAACAGTCACAGCCCTTAAGACTAAACAACACACCTGATACACTTGTAATAGGTGACTCTATCGTCAGGCACACTGGCGCCCCGCCACCAGGCTGAACAAGGAGAGGGTCACGGTGAGCAGCCTGTCGGGTGCTAGGATCCGCCACATAACACAAGCACTCAGGTCACGCCAAAGCAAGTACAAATATGACTCAGTCATTGTCCATGCTGGTGTGAATGACCTGAGACGTACCTCCCTGGACTACATGACAAGAGACATAAAGGAGCTCTCTGAGCATGTAGCCCAGGCCGGTATGACCCTGACCTTGAGTAGCATCTTACCCTCACCAAGAATGATGCCACAATATGAAGACAAGATGATCAATTTCAACAATTGGCTTAAGTACTGGTGTCATTCAAAGGGGGATCCAATGCCTGTCAGCATGGATGATATGTCGACAAGCCACGATGCTTCGCTAGGGACGGCTTGCACCTGTCACCCTGGGCTGGATATTGGCAAAGGCTCTTGCTACCCCCATAGTGCCTTTTTAGGCAAGGCTCAAAAGACAAACCCACCTCCATAGGTATCACAAGGGATAAGAAACTAAGAGTAATGCTACTCAACGCCAGAAGTCTAAACCTCAAGATGCACGCATCAAACCTCCTTAGCATGGAGAACATCGATATCTGTGCAGTAACAGAAACCTGGTTCAGGGCTCCCGAGAGCACCCCAGCACTACCAGGTTATACCTCATACCATGCATTTCGTCCCAAACTTAGACCGAACCACAAAAGGAGGGGAGTATCGATATTCATCAAAGATACCCACACCTCCAGGTTGGTGGCAAAGCACGAAGCATCAGAGACTATCCATGTGCAACTAACAGTGGGTAAAACTGCCTTCCAGTTTATAGCCTGCTACAGACCACCCTCCCAAACCCAGGAACCCCACTCGGCCTTCGAGAACACTGGAAAATATGAAGGTCTCTCCAAACACCATTATATTGGGCGACTTCAACTACCCAAACATAGACTGGGAGAATTACTCTAGCTCCAACACTCCTAGCCCAAAGGTTCCTAGAATTTATAAACTCAAATGCTATGGAACAACTTGTTACCACTCCCACAAGAGGGAAAACATACTGGACCTGATCATCACCAATATGTGGACTCTATGTTCCAGACCAGAAGTGTATCCCTCATTGGTAAGATCAGACCATAAACTAATCTCACTGGATATTCACATCCCGACCCCACCCCCTGCCCAGAAAACCACAGTGAAAAACTTCTCTAAAGCAAATTTTACACTCCTCAAAACTGAGGTGGAATCCTTCAAAGCCCCCGGGCCTGTGGAAAATACAGCCCAGACCGCAGAATCCTTTATAAACGCATTCTATGAACACCTTCAGGAATGCATGGATCATGCGATCCCAAATAAAATCAAGACCCAATCCTCCAAAGGCAGACGTCCTGTCTAGTGGACCCCAGCCATAAACAAACTATGCAATAGAATAAGGAAGCTACTAAATGATAAAAAAAAATCCCAAAAAGGGAAGGCATCACTGATCAGTATTAGCAAAAAACTACGGGCACACATAAAATTGTCTAAGGCCAGCTTTGAGAGAAAAATTGCACAGGACACTAAGGATAATCACAAGGCTTTCTTTAGTTATGTTAGGAACCTGGGTGGTAATTCCCAGATATGCTCAGAATTAGTCCAAAATGACAAAAAATACACCGAACCCACAGACATTGCCAACATCCTAGCTGACAGGTTCAGCACAAACTTCTCCCCCCCCTCCCCACCAAAAGGGCAAATATCTATCCCAGCAGAGTGCTGCCCCCCTGACATCTCAGATGCTCAGGTAAGAGCCGCCCTCTCCAAAGCAAAAACACAGCATCAATGGGACTAGATGGTGTCCCGGCTCGCCCTACATGAACTCAAAGAAGAGCTAAACCCAAACATAAAACTACTGTTCAATCTCAGCCTTACTACAGGATATGTGCCCAAAGAGTGGCGTACAGCAACAGTGGTCCCTCTCCATAAAGGTGGTGCCTCAACGGATCCTGGAAACTATCGCCCCATAAGCCTGACTAGCTTGGTCTGCAAAGCTATGGAAAGGATCATCATGGACGTCATAAATAAAGATATTGGGGACCTACAAACACTGGATCCTACCCAGTTCGGCTTTGTTAAGGGCAGATCCTGCCTCTTAAACCTGGTTGATTTCTTTGAAACAGTCACCAAGGCCATTGACGAGGGAAGGTGGTCCACACAGCCTACCTGGACCTCGCAAAGCCTTCGATACAATACCCCACTCGGCATTATAGATAAGCTCACCAGCTTAAATATAAACCCCTATGTCACTAGATGGATTGCAAACTGGCTCAAGGACAGAACCCACATGGTTAGAATTGCTGGAGCCATGTCAGACTCCAAACCAGTTACAAGTGGTGTCCCACAAGGCTCAGTCCTGGGACCTCTCTTGTTCGGTATATATTTCTCGGAGGTACAGGCCAACACGGAAGGACTGTGGCTGACCAAGTTCGCAGATGACTGCAAATTGGGTGCCATAATCGACTCTCCAGCCGACACAAGCATCCTCCAAAAGGGCCTCATAGAAACAGACAACTGGTGCCAGTGCCATGGCCTCAAGCTAAATGCCAAAAAGTGTATAGTCATCCCCTTTGGCAAAAACAAAGTGACCACAAATTACCACATAGGTGGAAATCCATTAAGTACAGAAGAAGTAATTAGGGACCTGGGGACCCAAGTTGATAGCAATCTCTCATTTGACAACCACGTGGCCAAAGTGGTTAGAAAAACATTTTATATAGCCCACCTAATCATGAAGGGATTCACATCTAGATCAGGGAGGTCATTGTGCCTCTTTACTCATCCCTCATCAGGCCCATAATTGAGTACAATGCCCCTTTGGGATGTACCTTACCAGACACCTGCAGCAACTGGAAAGACCCCAAAAGTACCTCACCAAGAGGATCAAAGGGCTCAAACAGATGCCATATGCTGCCCGGTTAAAGAAACTCCAGCTCTACTCAGTGGCATACCGCCTGTTCAGAGGCGATCTGTGCCTGACGATAAAGCCATGTCCAACCCGAATTAATGGACATGCTGCACCTCAGAAAATCCAAATCCCATCGAGCTACGGCTCGAGACTTGAACCTCAGCACTGAAATAAATAGGACATGCTGGAGGGACAGATTCATAACCCAGAGGCTCCCTTCACTCTGGAATAAAATCCCAGTCCAGGTTAGGCAGAGTCCCTCATTGACTCTCTTCAAGAGGAATCTTGATGAGTGGATGGGAGATCGTAGGTTTACCCCGGGTATCACTTCTGTGTCACTGTTAGATAGAGGCACAGTATACTAACCTCGAAAAAGGGCATAGCAAAATAAATTTAAAATGGGTGGCGAAAGCCAAACACATTCTGGCTAGGCTTATAAATGCCCTAGGGCAGATAGCCTAGTATGAACCTATGAACCTATGAACCTAAAAGAAGTACAGTTGAGACGTCTGGCCTGGACACAAACTGTACATGCACTATGTGTGTGATCACCTGTGTGCTGAGCTGTATACACCTGTAGCTTAACCTGCAGTTGGAGCAGTTCTGTACTGATACTGAAGGAGATTGTGCTCCTTTCTGTGTCATGGCCAGGGGATATGTTGCTCATTCACAGATGTTTGCAGATATTAACAGTGCTGACCATGGATTGCTGATTATTTGTATAATTTATATCTTCATAAATAGGTCAGATCCAGTCTTGGTGCACTGTTTATGTGAATCATGTTGGAACATTCTCATGGCAACTTCCAGTGTTATCACTGTACAGTGTAATCTATGTCTGTCAGCCATACCACCCAGTGATTTTAGGTTAACAGCTGGGAAATGATATGAAAACCACACTGAAGTTTGATTTCAGTTACCCTTAGGATTAGAACTAGGATTAGGGCCAGGGACAAGGTTGGAGCTAGTTTTAGTGTTAATCATGGATCACTCTGTAAATTTTCATTCCACTGATGCTACCACAGATAATAGACAATATCCAAACTTTTTGTAGATGATAGGCAAAACCACCCATATCCTAAATGCTATGAGTTTTGTCCCCTATATCCCACTAATATAAATAACTCTGAGGTCACAAAACCATGAGTCAAGCTAGACACGGGTGACAGGTGGTTAAGTAAAGGACCCGGCACTGAAGGGGCTGATGAGAGGTAGGAATAAAAGGCCTATGCCTTGATCAGCTCTCTCATACTGGAGGGGCAGGGATATGCTGAGGAGATGTACAGCTACCATGTTGTTAACCGGGATACCATAAACCATGGCTAGTAGGTGGGAGGGACCAAAAAGAGGTAATTTGTCTCAGCATATAGGTGAGGTGTATCCTGAAAGTGTCATATTTCATTCCCAGGAGGGTGAGGCCCAAATAGGCATGTGTCCATAGAGGTGGGAATGTTGACCTAATGGAGATCTACATATGCCCACCATAAAATCTGGAACTAACATATTATGGAGTTTGGGTCTAGTTTTTTTTCCCCTGGGTAAAATTTGTGTAAATGAACATTTGATAGATTTAGCATTCACTTGATTAAGTTAGATGAATAGGGATTTGGCGGTTAGTCGCTTCAACAAAGTGATATAGACCCACCTAAACAATATCCACCCACTGATTCAGCTTCAATCATGTCAATACTAATAATGATATCATCTGTTCTTTCCCTCGATTATTAATTCTTATAAGATCTATTATCATTACTAGTGAGATTAACTTTCAGTGTGCCCAAGGAAACAACAATTTTTGATCCCTGTAATACACAAACCTTATTTCTTAACTTATATATTGTTAGAACATGAATACAGAAATATTGATAATGCTGCAACAGCACCTTGTACCCAGTTTCTTCCCAAACAAGTACTAACGCTTTGCCAAGTATGTAAAAAATATGTTTTCCAATGTGGTTCCACTTTACTCCAGAATTTGAGAATGTTAGCTAATAATAATACAGAGTAACTTGTATCCATGTAAAGATTATCACATGTCATTTAATACCCTGAGGGAAAATCTGCAATATCCAAAAGTAAGCTTACCTATCATGTGGCAAATATAACCTTCTTGCTTACTTGATCTTGTCCAGGGTCCACTCCCACAACTGTTTTATTTCATACAACTGTTTTATTTCATTACTTTTTCAAACTGTATGACTATAATTATCATGTCCAACACCATATCACTGACCCCTAGGTTCATAAGTTTGTGTTTTGTGTTCCTAAATCTCTCAAGGGAATAATACCATGCACGGATGTTCCATGTAAGTAAACTGCAAAAAGTAAACTGCAAAAGATAGGAGACATTGTTAACCACATAAAAATGTAGGATCTGTCCCCACTCCACTTCCAGAAAAGTGCAATGCAGAAATTTTTCCCAGCTTAATCAAACCTTTGCAGTATAATTCTTGTGCATGTGAATGACAATCTTATTTATTTATTTAATTTTTAGGAATGGTGGGAGACCACCTCATTTGGTGTTTTGTCCCTGGTTCTATTTTGAATCCTTGTAGTCCTTACACTGTATAGGATTTGAATATTTTCCCGACACATGATCTATGTTGCAAGTATTCCTCTGATGTATTACCTGGAGGGGGGAGATGCCAGCCTCTTTCTCATCCCTTATCTCCATAACAAAATGCATTCCTCTTCTTATACAGTTTTCTTGATCTACTGTGTCTCCATTTATTGCAATTTTGGGGTTAAACCCAAATACTTGTTCCTTTTGATATCTTTTTCTTTGATTGTCTTATCAGCTGATTCATACAAAAGCACTGCTCAAACCGATCCTTTAGTCCTCCTGGGTCCCATATTTGTTTAGTGGTAATGCCTACTCTGAATATTACACCAGTCACATTCTTTGTGCTTGGAATGTTGTGTATCTTTTTCTTTTTTTGTAGGAAAGTGTGCAGTGCAGATATAACAAATGTCACACATTCAAAACAGTAATTCTAAGGAATATAAGTCACAGCATTATGACCTCTTCACATGTTTTTATTCCTTCCAATAGATTAGATCAAGTTAAACCACTTAAGGTAAAACCTTAAAAGTTAGCAGGTCAAATCAGGAGTCTGCAGTTCAAAGGTTTACATGAAGCCTGGCAGATGACTAGAAAAATGGCCTACAAACTGCATTTCCCTCAGATTTGTATTTAATCTATTTTTTATTTAGTAGCCACATGCGTATTTTCATCTTGCACTAACCTTATCTACAGAATTCTTACCCAGAAAAAGACATGACGACCTGAAGATTCAATGTTTTTCATGTTGACATCTGGCTTTGTGTGCTTCAATTAAAGCTGCAGAGTCTAAACAGTATGCTTACAGCAGAGAAAAAACGACTAGCTTAGTTGTCGACTTTTTATCTGTGAGCCTGGCTGGTTTCTACATGATCTCCTGCTAAACAATCCCATCATGTTTGTTATAATGGGGCAGCAATGGACAAAGGCATTTGTAACTGGAAAAAGTTACTTGAAATTGGCTTGGATTAAAGCTTAAGCAGGGTGCCCAGATTAAAGAAATATTTGCTTTGACAAACTGAAGATGTTGTTGCATTATTCCTAACGTTCTACATCTCTTTTTGTTGAAAGTGTATTTAGTTGCTGACAGAGAAGCTACAAGCAGGACTTTGTATCTAAATTGTCTCTGATGTGGGAAAGACCATAATGTCCTATAATGTAAAAAGTCAAGGCAAAACATGGCAGCAATGAGGTAAGCCATTAGTGTCTGGCAGCATGTTATTCACTAAAGGGGTCATGCCTTAAGTTATAGCCAGTTCTCCATGAACGTGAAAGGACTACTTGATAAATTAAGTACAAAATATGACAATATGACAATACAGTAACTAATGATGAACCATAGCATAGCATGCACAACTGTATAATTTATATAGTATAGCATGCACCACTGTATAATTCATATAGTATTGCATGTGCCACTGCATAATTCATATAGTATGGCATGCACCACTGTATAATTCATATAGTATTGCATGCACCACAAGTATAATTCCTATAGTATGGCATGCACAACTGTATAATTCATATAGTATGGCATGCACAACTGTATAATTCATATAGTATAGTATGCACCACTGTATAATTCATAAAGTATGGCATGCACCACAAGTATAATTCATATAGTATGGCATGCACAACTGTATAATTCATATAGTATAGCATGCACCACTGTATAATTCATATTGTATGGCATGCACCACAAGTATAATTCATATAGTATGGCATGCACCACTATATAATTCATATAGTATGGCATGCACCACAGGTATAATTCATATAGTATGGCATACACCACTGTATAATTCATATAGTATAGCATGTACCACTGTATAATTCCTATAGTATTGCATGCACCACTGTATAATTTATATAAGTATATTAATGCCTTGGCTTGTTGAACTAGTAGCTGTAAGGCACAAGATGAACATCTTTAAACCTAGGTAGTAGCCCATATTAAAGTTAAGAGTCCACACATTAAGTATTATGAGTTCTGTATATAAAAGTATGTTGCTTAGTTCATTTCTGAGAAGTTTTTTTCCTGAGGAAATACTGTTGTACTTTTTATGTACTACATTTCATTTTTTATGGCTAGTCATTCAATAATCACAGGAACCACATGCCAGTCAGTACTTAAAACATCTCTTTTTTGTTAATTGTGTGAGGAATACTAAACATAGGGTCTCATATTTGTCTCCTAGATCTCAGTCATCAATAAAACTAGCAGAATTCTATGTGATGGAAGCTACCACACCACATTATTAGCTATGGTGACTTCCTTTCCTTTTATTTTTTGAGATAACATTAGTTTTTTTTATTTATTATTTACCATTTGTTTGCCAGGAAAGTCCGACTGGGACAGAACCCATTTTCAGTTGACGCTTGGGGAGTCTTTAGAATGTGGGAGGAAACCCATGGGAACACAGCGAGGATATGCAGACTCCACACAGAAGGCACTCCAGCCAAAACTTGAACCAGAGAACCTCTTGGTATGAGGCAACAATGCTAACTGCTGCACCACTGTACCTCCCAAAAAGCACTGTCACTGGGTGGGTTTGAACCACAAACCTTTAGGTTAATAGCTGAATGTGCTAACCAATTACACCACTGAAAGATTAGAGTTGGAGATCCCTAAGTCTTATTAATTCCATATTTCACACTTCCTTCATATGAGCTTCTTCATACTTCAACTTCTCTACATCAACTCTGACTTCAGTCTTTAGTTTTCACTCAGTACTAAGGGCTTAGCCAAGTGCTTATTGAAGCTCTTTGTGCCTGTCTGTCCTTGAACGCAACATTATATTTTAGCTGTAAATGTTTATATTTTGCAATAAAATTAGTTTATTTTTATTAACAACAGTTGGAATACTACAGGGGTAGTACTGTAAAGTAAAAATTACGTAACAAAACCTACACAAAATGAACATTTTGCTGACATCTCTTTCAGTGTAAGATATGGAAAAGAATGGTCACTCATTTGTAAGAATATATAAAGTGAATTTATTTTACACAGTAAAAGAAAATGTTGCAATAACTTAGATGACATAAATTACTAAATCACTGAGTGATTTTATTCTTGCATTGCACAGCAGACCATTGAAATAGACTCTGCTGATGATGCCTAATAATATGATTGATATCCCTACTGATAATTATATAAATGCTAATGAAACATTCTGCAATACTTAAGTTAACAATAATGACTGAACAAGACTGGACTGTAAAATTTGCTGGACTGAGAGAAAAATTCATTATTCATGACTCTTCTTGAGAGAAAATCACTTTAAACTATCTGTCTATCTATCTATCTCTGTTTTACAGGTCAGTGTACTAATCTATGTGGGCCTTTCTCATTCATGGCCAATTACCTAAGTTTAGAAAGGAAATTGTTAAAATGTGTTGCTCAAGTTATGCAGTTAGACTATCCTTTCAGATTTTAGGGCCACGCGTAAAAAAAAAAAAGCATCATGATGTGCAAGTACGGGAAGATCATTGTGTATCAAGAGTGACAAAAGATTGGGAGGAAGCTATAAAATTTCTTAAGAAATGTTTGGAAAGAAAGAGTGATTTATATATAGTAGTTCAAAGGTCAGACAGGCAATTACTCCTTAGCTACATAGTGCTGAGGGTAAAGACCTTAGTGTAACACAGATGACTCAGGATCAGTTATCAATCCTCATATTGCAGGGGCTGATGGGGGTGGTAGTTGTGAGCAAGTGACTGATGCTGGCTGACCCCTTATGGGGTGAGGGGAACAGCCCTACCATCTGAATGACAGGCTTGTAGCAAATGCAGGAGAACAAGCAACTATAAATGCTGCCATGATAACCACACACACCAAGCTGTGCAGTGCACAGTAGCTGTCTTTAGGAATCATGCAGAACTGGGTGGCACTGGGGGAGAATGCAAATGTAAGGCTGCTGTAGTGACATGTATGTGGGACAGAAGAAAACAAATAATGGTATAAGGCTGCTTGGATGACAGCCATTTCAGCATCCTGCTCTCTAATCCAAGCTAAGTGCTATTGAAGAAGGTCTGTCATTTTAAAAACTAATTTCCAATGGAGTTGAGGAACCCTCCTTACAAGATCAAGTGAGGTAAAGCAATCCAAATGTGGCAGAGAATGAAAGGATAATGATGCAATGGAAGAGGGGGAATGGCTGGCTGGTGCAGGCTAACTGTATAACTTGAGCAACCGGGGAAATGACATAAAAAGAAATGATTTGCAGTTAGCTGTATGACTTAAAGGAAAGATGAGCAGACAGTGGGTTTTATCTAGGCAAAGTAAATGGTACTGACTGACATTGTCGCTGCACACAAGTTCATTTTTCCTCTTTTCATGTCATTTGTAAGAAATTAGCTTTATTTCTAAAAGAGCTAACTACAAGTGTAATGCCATACTAAAGATGTGTTTTAAATATATCTTTTTCAAGTGCAAATTGTTGAATCAGTGGTAAGAGGATTTTTTTATCTTGTAGCAGATTTTTAGAATACCTTCTGTTCTTCTGATTATCTTTTAATATGATTGGTGAAAGTAAGTGATGATTCAAGCAACAGAGCTATGCTTTGCAAAACAAGGTAGCCCTGTTCATTGTTGCAATCTGTGTAAGCTGTGATAAAAATCTGTGAAAATGGGTCAGATAATTACCTAGAACTCCAAAGATCATAGCTTGAGTTTTGCTGAAATTTACACCTCTGAGTGCCTTACTCAAGGAGCATTTGGCAATAGGTTAGACTAGCTTCAGTAGCTTCTGTTGCTTCAGTCAAAGAAAAAAAGCAACATGGCCATCAGCATATAATGACACAGCATATAAAAAAGGACAAGAGACTGATGGAATTTATAAAAACAGTAAATACAAGAGACCCTAAACTTACTTTTGAGGAAGTGTGCATGCCATATGGAATGAGAATGAGGCTTTTAACATCACCTTGTAAACTCTCACTAAAATGTAACTCTTAAACCATTGTATGGTCTTCTCTTCTAAGCCATGTGAGGTAAGCTCAGTAAGCAGATGGGGCTAGCTGATAGGGTCAAAAGCTTAGCTGTGGCAATGAACATGGTTACTTTTAACTATCCTCCATCTATGACTTTGTAGCCTCTGCCTATGAAAGATGAAAGTGTTGTGGTTGTCTTGTGTTCTTTACTAGGAATATGACATTTATTAGGCAGCAGTCCATATTCTTCTCAGAAATGTTTCAGATGAGAAACTGCATATTTCTTGAAGATTTTTGAAAGGTACAGTAGTACAAATAATGGCCTGCAGAAGCCTAAAAGAGTCATGATTGATTTTGGGAACTGCACTTGAGATGGGAATGATAATTGAAGGCTTTCAGATTTTGAAAAGTTAGAGATTGTTGATGAGATGCTGATGACATGTTGAAAAGGACCACGAGTAGACGTGCTGTATATTTTTATGTTTTCACGAATTTGGGGAAGAGTCAGCTTACCCAAGCTATGCATAGCTGGGGATGCTTTTGAGCAACTGGTTACATTTGTTTTAGAGATATACTTGGTTATAAGAGAATTTTTGGACTGACTATTGTCAGTTAAGGTACTTTGCCTGAACAATGGGAATTCAGGACATAGACAGTTTCAGAGAAGGAGTGAGGAACCATTTTTGTTGATAAGGGTAAGAAAACATTTAGTGCTGTGATTAGGTCATCCTGAAAGTATGTTTAATCTATGCTTGAAGAGTTTTGGCTGATGTTGAAGGGTGCCTTGTATTTGCTTCAGATAATTTATCTTTAATGTTTTTTTTGTTTTACTCTTTACTTTGATTTCAAGTAATGAAGTACTAATTTTTGGTCAGGAATCCTTCATGGCCTTGTGGGAGTCCCAGGCCTTTTTTTATAAAAGTCAAAAGCCTGGTGAATTTCCATAATTATCCTAGAGGCACAAAGGCTGACACTCGATATTATTTTAAAGTAATATGTTTGTTTTCAGTTAGGTGTCAACTATCAAAAAATGAAGTTAGGCTTTGTTGCAAGCAACCAAAGAAAACACAGGAATTCAGTCTGCAGCTGCAAACAGGAAGGAGCACTAAATGCCTGCTGCATTTGACGGAGGTTTATTATGACTGAACAGGGCAGTGTTTTGTGTTTAGATTGTGATCACTAAGGAGTAGTTTCTCAGTCTCTGAAGGGCCTGACTTTCCTGGAATATTGGCTAAAACCCAGTCAAACAGGCAGGGACTGCTTTATGAGAAATGGCACCCTAGACAAAGGGGCTGCGCAGTACCCCTTCTGCTGCACACTACCCCTCACATCTCTCCCACAGCCTTCATATCCCCAGTTTTCCCCCTCTATCATGGCCTCCTCATATTGTCTAGATTACTTTTTTGCACATTTTACCTTACTCATCAACTTTTTCCGAACCCATGCAACACATCCTAAATGGGTCAGATGTTACTGTAATAGCTATAGAGGATATAACTATATTATGTCATGTGTGTTCTAGATGTTCTAAGGTGCATTTTAGAGTTTGTCCCCAGCCATTTTGATCCAATGATATCCTGAACAAAAATCAAGAGGAAGTAAAAAATGTAATCTTATTATTTAACTTTCCTTTTTTGTGCATTCTTTCAACACATCCTAACTGGACAAGGGTAAACTATAATAATAGCAAAATAAATAATCAGATTTAGTTGGTCATCTAGAGGTCACTGGGAGTCATAAATATTGTGAGGTGCATTTTAGAGCTATTGTCTGACCTTTAGATCCAATGATGGCATGAACATTGACATAAACAAGGAATGAAATTCAAGCCTTCCTCTTCAACTTTGTTTTTCCTTTATCCTTTCAGTGCACCCTAACTGGCCAGAAATATACCATAATAGCTTTATCATAAGTAAACAAAGTAAGACATGGATAGAAACCATGAGGTTATAGATATTCTGAGGTACAGTTATTCATTCAAATATTTTGATTCAATGATGGCATGAACAAAATCCACAAGCAAGGAAAGAAATTCGGCCCTAGCTTTGCTTTTTCTGTATACTTTTGACAAATCAAACTTTCCAGGAGTGAATTGTTACAATAATTGAGAAATAAATAATCAAATTAAGCACATTGTCTTTGGGTACTGTGGCTATAGATGCTGCAAGGTGCATTTAGAACTATTTTGCAACCGGTGTACATCTTAACAATAAATACATGCAAAGAAAGAATGAAATTCAGTTCTGTGTTTTTTTCTGTCAAAGAAGAAATAACTTGTGTCTGACAAAATAGCAGGCCACAAAAAAATACATACTTCATATCTGAGAATAGTGCATTTCACCCCCCCCCCAATGGTGACCTTTGGGGTATCTCTTTGATGTTAGATTGAGGTTAAGGCACAGACCACCACAATCATATATTTCAACTGCTGGCTGTTAAACATCTATACAGCATTCCTCTTTACCACTCCATACATAAAAGGTAGGCACCTTCTGTATACCATTGTGATGTCTGTGATGATGTGATATAGTGACAGCTGTGATGGGGAGTAGGGCAGTGCATGTGTAACATATGCCATATAGCTATCTGGAGTTCTGTGAAGAATTATATGTCATTTGAATATCAAACTGATTTGTACAGTTGCTTGTGTTAAAAAATATTGTCAAGTTGCTTGTGTTAAAAGTGCAACAACAGTTGGTCCCGCTGGACAGAAAAGAATATACATGCATGTCAGACTGTATTGTTGCAACTGATAAAGTGTATATATTGTTAACAGTGGATACCGGATGGGAAGGGGTTAAGCTACATCCAGCTAACCTTAAGAAAAAATAGCCTGGAATTAAATGAATTGGTTTAAGCCATAAATATTTTATCTCACAGGTCTGAATGCAGCCAGAGATGTAATGCTCTGTTGAGGTAGAAAAAGTGGCAAAGGCTTTGTTACATATTTTCAGCAGCATAGGTTTCCCAACAGAAATACTGACTGACAGAGGTGCCAATTTCATGTCAGACCCAGTGGCTTATCTGTGGAAGCACTGTGGAGTGAAGCACCTAAAGACTACCCCTACCACTCCCAGATTAATGGTCTTGTGGAGAAGTTAAACTCTACACTGAAGACCATATTAAGGGCATCTGCAGACCAGTTTAAGAAAGAGAGTGGGACAAATATTTGCCCCATATGCTGTCTGCATACAGAGAGGTACCCCAGGAATCCACCGATTTTTTTACCCTTTGAATTGTTGAATGGTCATAATGTGAGGAGCCCTTGGATTTGATTTGTGATGAGTGGGAGGGTGATTGTGAATCCCACAAGGAGTCTGTTGTAGCATTTGTCATAAACATCAGGACAAGGCTTAGGGAGCTCATGGGCTTGACCCAGGAGAACCTGGCAGGAGCCCAACAGCAAATAAAGGTCTGGTGTGACAGGAATGCTCGACCCTGAGAGTATGCTGTGGGACTGCAAGTTATGGTGCTCATTCTTGTCAGACACAGTAAGCTGTAGGCAGGTTGGGAAGGACCCTCCAAAGTGGTAAGGAAAGCTAGTGATGTTAACTACATGGTAAAACTGCTAGGCAGGAGGCAGGGGGCAGTGGGTGGCAATAGGAGTCTTAGGTGGATCTGGTGACTGATCTCCTCAGTAAAGCTTGGATTAACACTTCACTAGAAAGGGTTGGAATGTCCCAGTGGCTCTTCCCTAACCAGATTCAAGAAATGCCAGCAGTGTCGGAGTTTGCGGACATATACACTAGAAAATCTAGGTGCCCCCACCTGGTGCAGCAGCATGTGGATACAGCAACCCAAAACCTACTAAGCAAGCCCTCTGCAGGGTACCAGAGCAAGACAGATACTGAGGCAGAAAATATAGGAAATGTTGGAACTGGGAGTAATCCAGGAGTCCAGCAGCCTCTGGGCCTCCCCACTGGTGCTGGTACCAAAGAAGGATGGCAGCACCAGCTTCTCTGTGGACTACAGAAAAACTAAACAGTCACACAGAGTCAGATGCTTACCCCATGCCTAGGACAGATGAATCCTTAGAGCAGCTGGGTGGGCTAAGTATTTGACCACTATTGATCTGACCAAGGGCTACTGGCAGACACCCTTGACTCCCACCACTAGAGAGAGGTCAGCCTTTGTAACTCCTTTTAGATTATACAAGTTCACAAAGATGCCATTTGGGATAAAAACTGCCCCAGTAAGCTTCTAGCAGATGGCAGACCATATCCTAGCAGAAACAGGAGATTATGCCCTTGCTTACCTGGACAATATTGCCATCTACAGCCATTCCTGGCAAGAGTGCCTTCAGCATGTCGGGGAGTTCCTGGGCAGACTGCAAAGGGAGGGTTAACCTTTAAGCCCGACAGGTGTTAGGTGGGTCTGGGACATAGAAGGGGAGTGGTAAGATCAGGTCAGAACTTGCCAAAGTGGAAGCTATTCAGGTGTGGTCTGCCCCTGTTACTATAAAGCAGGTGAGGGCATTATTGGGGACAGCATAGTATAGAAGGTTTGTTCCCAATTACAGGAAAATAGCTGCTACCCTCACAAACCTGATGAGAAAAAAGAGGCCATATAAGGGTGTGTAGACCGCAGCCTGCAAGAAAGCATTCCAAAAGCTTAAAGGGGCTTTGCGAGGACCCCCTGTGCTAGTCAGTCCATATTACAGCAAAGCATTTGTTGTGCAGGTGAATGCTTCAAACCATGGGGTGGGGGCTGGACTCATCCAGGTTTCCTCAGAGGGAGAAGAGCACTCTGTTGGTTATCACAGCCTTAGACTACAACCCAGGGAAGAATGTTATCCAGCTGTAGCAAAAGAATGTCTAGCCATAGTATGGGCACTGCAAAAATGTCAGCCCTATCTGTATGGATGGAAATTCACTGTGGTTACAGACTACAATTCCTTAACATGGCTACACTGAACCAGACAGCAAAATACCAAATTATTAAGGTGGAGCTTAGGATTGCAAGCATATGACATGACAGTGCAACACCATAGTTATGTCAGCAATGCCAGTGCAGATGGGTTTTCAAGGCAGCGTATGGATAATGCTCCCAGAAAGGTTAACTTCTCTTAAGCAACATTCCTCCAGGGTCACTTGAAATACTACCTTGAGTTTTCAAAGGGTGGACAAATGTGATGGTGTGAGGTAGTGCCAGCTGTGCCAGGGGGAGTAGGGCAGTGCATTTGTAACATATGCCAACATAGAGTTTTGTAAAGAATTAGATGCCATTTGGTTGTCAAACTGATTTATACAGATGCTTGTGTTAAAAATGTATTTGTAAAGTTGCTTGTGTTAAAAATGTAACAACAGTGGGTCCTGCTGAATAGAAAAGAAATATACATGTATGTCAGACTGTAGTGTTGATGAACTGTATATATTTTAACAAGAGGATACTGGAAGCAAAGGGGTTAAGCTCAGCCCAGCTAGCCTTAAGAAAAATAGCCTGAAATTAAATGACTTGGTTTAGGCCATAAAGATTTTATCTCACAGGTCTGAAAGCAGCCGCAGACACAATGTCTGTGAAAAGCCTGGGCTGGGATCCTGCTCTATTATTCTTAGTGGTGAACTAATTGCTACCCTGGGGTGCCAGAGAATGGCTGGTTAGTTTCTGCAAGAAGGGTGGAAAGGTTGGAATTGTTTTATAGTTTTCAGATAGTGTAATAAACTTTAGATAAAGCTCTATGTGTGTATTGTGACACATCAGTGTTGACATACCAGTGCCAGATCCTCTTAGGTTCATAGGAGGTTCTAGGCTGATGACCTTAGGGACTTTACAAGCCTAGACAATTTCAACCCTTGCTCCCTTAAGGGTCTAGAGATATGGTCTATGTTTTAAGCAGATCTAAATCAGCACTGACTGCTCCTATCCAAGAGGGACACTAGTGAAATCCCTGGGGTGAATTTGCGGTTTCCCATCCAATCGTACATTATGCTTAAAAAGGGTTATGAAGGGACTCTGTTTAATCTGTTTTGGAAGTTTATTCTAGAGGAGAGGCAACCTCTGAGACACGTCTGTCTCTCCAGCAAGTTCTGTTGATGTCACATGTTAGGATAAGGTCCCCAGAGTGAGTGAGTTGTCTACTATTTGACTTACGAATGTGCATGATTTCTTCGCTGAGTTTCTAGTGAGAGGGTAGTGTGAGAACCACAGAGTCAGGTGACCAGATGTGATGTCATTATGTAGCCAGCACTGAAATGCTATTTGCATATGAGTGAGAGATGTGAAGTATGCAGTCTTGTTTTTGGAAGTGGCAAGACAGTCGTCCACATTCATCTTCCCACTAGGGAACAGTAATTCTTAAATGAGTTAGACAAATATAATGAGATTAGTTAAGTGTTGTTTTTTTCTGTATCAGTCAGAGCCTTTCCATCTGTGTTGTATATTTCCTAAGAATGAAACGCTGGTGTTTATTGTAAATAGATATTCAGTATTTTCATTTTTTTTATTATTTATTATTAAATATATCTAAACCTTTCATTGTGTCTAGTATTTTAGAAAATAGAGAGGTAGGAAGAAATAAGATTACTCACACACACACGTGCATGTGCACACACACAATCCTTTAGATCATACCTCTCAACCTCTGGACAAAGCCTTAAATAATGTGTGGACAAAAGGCCACAAACATAGACAATTTTTAATTATTGCTGTTATAAATTTTAAAAGTTGATAGAATAATAGATTTTGCATTGGATTTTGTGAAGGGCATGAAGTGTAAAACTCAAACATTTGTCATTATTTGCTAACTTCAGTCCTTAATGATTTGCAGAAAAACAAAAATTGCATGAGGAGCAGACCAAAAATATGAGGCAAAAATCTAACCATTCTGCAAAAATCTGAACAGTTGAGAGGTGTGCTACAGACATGTAAGTACATGAATAAATTTTTCCATCCTTACCCTCCACAAAAACATGCACAGAAATACATTAAGTAGCTTTAGGTAAATATGCTTTTTAAGATCCACTGACAGTTTTTAAGCATTTTATTTTCATGAACAGAATAAATAACAATACAAAGATTGGCATTATTCTCTCAGTGGTACATAACCTAGAGGATTATTAGCAGGTCAGAGATCCTAACCAACTTATGTATTCGAGGCATGGATGTCAAGAAATTCACCTCAAGAGTAAAGTTCAGTAGGTAAATGTAGACATACATGCTGAAACACATAATAATATGTTAGAATGTGTGACCAGACCATTATTCTTTGAAATGAATGGAGCTTTACTTGCTCCATATACTACTACCTACAGGAAAAAAAGACAAAAAAATCACTAAGCATTTTGTCAGTTTTCAAAGCTATAAAGCACTTAGCGAGCAGTTTCAAAAAGGCAGTGTACTACAGTCCTTTTCTTTACATTTACCTTCCATGCCTCTCAGCTGTTCAGATTTTTACACAATTCCCAGATTTTGTCTCACATGTTTGGTCTGTCCCACATAACGTCAGTGTTTTTTACATAAATTACTGATTTGTTTGTGTCTTTCGGCTTTTCCCGGTTAGGGGTCGCCACAGCAGAACTCCGGTCCGCTAATGATTGGCAGTTGATTTTTACATACCGGCTTGCTAGGCCTGATGCACAACCTTCAACGAAGGTATGCCCATTCACGCATGTCTCCACGCAGAAGACGCTCTAGCTGAGAATCGAACCGGACAGCATCTAACTGTGAGGCGACAACGCTACCGCAGCACCACCACCGCGGGTATGATTTGATTAATAAACTCAAGACCTACATTTTAGTTTCAGACTTTGTATCTTTCAGAAAAAGCAGGCTCACACAATTCTTGTTATTCTAGTAACTTTATACATTTATAACAAGAAGTCAGGGACATGTTATCAGAATGGACAGCAGGCAGAAACAAATCTTTTATTCTGCCGCTGTCATTTGCTGGTCAGCACAGGCAGCTTTTATTACCTAGCCCAAAACCTGACCTTAAAAACTTAAGCAGGGGCTGCTTAATATATAAAGTCACCTGATGAAGCCCATTGTGTAAAAGCTGTTGAACTAGTGGTTCTGATGTTTATACATTAAATCTGTGAAGTACCTGGAAGTATTTTGAGCTGTTCTTTCTGGTGCATTTTTTGTTAAGGTCATAGCTTGTGCCACTCTAATGCTTAACTAAGTTGTTTTTTCCAAATATTGGAACATAATCACTGCACTCCATAAATTACATAGATATTACATGTTTGGCAGTTAACTTTGCAGGACACTATATCATAACTGACAGTTTCAGACAGTCAAAATGCAACAGTTAAGCATATTCCAAAATATAGAAAAATACAGGTTTGCATCTACAAAATTATTTAATATACTAAAACATAACTTATAGGCCAAAATCTGGCTAAACATTTTCATCCTTATAGCATTCATAGCACAGAGTTCAACAGAACCTGATCTGCTTGTGAAGTCACTTCCTTAAAATAGCGGTGCTAACCATATGACCCAACAGTCATGTAATTTAAACCAACACGTGATTCAAAAATTATGCGATTTAAGAAAAAAAAACTGCAGCTAAGTTAATCTTAATAACTAATATCCTTTTTAAACATTCATGTTCTGTATAACAAAGTAATCATAATAAACAGTTTAAACTATATCAAAGGAGGGATTTTAAGTAATAACACACAAAAAGATTCACAATATCATTCTAAAATAATGTGTTATAATCCTACAGTTTCTGAGCCTTTTTATAGTTTGTTTTATATTATAATTTAGCCACTCTTAATTTAAGAGCACTTGAAATTATACCCAGGTGTTATAGTGGCATTCAATAAAAGTTGCCAATGTATTTCTCTGTATAGTAAAGTAATATTCCCAGTTACACCCCACCTCCTTTGAGGATGTTCTAAATTTGTCTATAATAAAGAATACAAAATTCTTACAACTAACAAACTGTAAAGAGTCTTTATGAAGTGCAGTTTTACTATCTTTCAGCTTGATGTCATATAGACTAATAAATTATTTTGAAAACAAGAGATGCAACTGATGAAATATATCACTCCTGAAAGTTTTACATGTGCAAGGGCCAGCTTATTGTTTAATAATTATTCATAATTATATATGGGCATTCATGTATAAATTTGCAGTAAAGTTTTACATGTGCAAGGGCCATGTAACTTATTGTTTTAATAATTATTTTTTTATATGTGGAGATTCATGTATAAATTGCAATATTTGCAAGTGCCATGTTTTTTGCATTTTGTTCTTTGTTAGCAATGTGGTTTTTGTAGAGTGTGTTGGTGTTCTTTATTAAAATGGTTTTGATGTTTTTTTCCTCTCTTATAGCCAAAATAGGTGAATGTCCTAAGGTGTTGGCATGTATGTTATCATGATCAGATTTTACCAAGTTCTCTTAATAATTTCCCAGACTTTGGTCAAAATTCTATTTTGTATACTTTGCACAACCATGACTCTAAAAAAGTCTTTCATTCTATTGTTGCTGGCTGACATACTCCTGTTTTGTTGAATACAGTTATCCCCCAGTAATGTTTGAAAATCTATTTTTTCCTGGTGAATATTTCTTCCTTGAAACTGTGTATTAAATTACTAGGCAATTCCCTCACAGAAAACATGCTTCCAACTTTATTTATTGCATTTAGAAAGACTTTGTCCTCACTTATGTGTCTGGATAATTTAAAAAAACAACATTTTAAGTTATTTTTTTGCCAGAATGGATAGCAGCTTTCAAAGTATAAGTTTGCAGTGGAGTATATTAGTTTTCTGAAGACTGTGGAACACAATGTTTGTTTGGAATAATCTTTATACATACAATTTTCAACAGTGGTCCAGGAGATAAACTCCTAACAGTATAGTATTTATTCCAGATTGATATAAAATAACAAGAATATTATACAGGTAAAAGACAAAGTAGTTACAGCAGTGATAGCAGAAACACTTATAACACAAATTACTAATAAAAATGGTACAGTTAGGTGTGTACAGTAACAGCTTTTATAAATAACATAGTAGGATATGTTCAATAACAGATTAGAGATATAAATGTCAAACAAGATATGTACAGTGCATAATATAGGATGACACGGTAGGATATGTGTTGTATAGAAATGCATAGGTTTCCGTTGGAGTCTTTTGGGGAGGTTAATGTAGTTAGAGAGAGTGAAGGATAATGTCAATTAGACTGAGAAGTGGGTAGGGAGAAGAAAAAAATGAAATGAATAATTCAAGAGGAGATAAATCATGGAGGATTTCGGTACAGATATACAAGGAAGAAGGGGAGGAGGGGATTGGAGAGCTAGATGTGGGCTATCCAGGAAATGAGAAACTCCAGAGCCAGGAGTCCATAAGGTGTGGTTTTAGATGTTTTTTCTAAGGGTCACGTGGATAGGTTCTGTCTTAGTGCTACAGGGAGTTCCATAGTCTACCAACATAGGTAGACTATGGGTTGGGAGGGTGGCCTAATGGTTAAGGTGTTTGCATTAAAAACACAAAGTGCAGGGTTCAAGTCTCACAAGGGATAATTGGCTAGGCTTAAAATGGCTCACAAAGGCAGTTAGCTTAGTATGAACCTATAAGGAATCTGCAGTATTATGAACTTTAGCTAGTTGTAATAACAACTTATTAGCAAGATGAGCTCTGGTGGGGTGTAGGGTTCGGTGAGGCAGGCAAGAGATGGACCTCTATTAGGTTTATGGATAAGACTGTGGGTGATAAGCAGCTGGTAAAAAGTCAGATAATGAGATAATTCCAGCCATTGTAATCATCTGAGAGCATGGCAATGATAAGATCTGTGGGGAAGGTTGGGGGAACATTTTATAACTTTGTCATAACACTGTTATATCAGGAGAGTTGAGTGAATTGTAAGCTGGGGAAGATAGATGCTGCATAGAGAGGTGTAGATACTAGGTGGGATTAGGCAACTTAAATTCTAGAGGTGTCTATTAGGAATGCTTTGATTTTATACAGAGATCATAGTTTTTGGTGGGTCTTTTTAATGGAGTTTTGGATATGAAAGTCCAGTTTTGGTTTGCTATTTAACTGGATTCCTAACAGCTTGGTATATTGTCCCAGTTCATTTACTGTATTATAAAAGAAGCTTATAGTGAAGGAAGATTTTTCTTTCTGATTGAGTTTATGAGTTTAGAGGAGTAATGTAGCTTTTTTGAATTGAGAATGAGCTATGCATTGTGCAGCCTGGTGTCTTTTAAGGAGAACGATCCTTGAGTTGTTGCTTGTTAAGTCTTTCACACTTCTTGATGATAGTGTCATTTTGCTACCTGAGCTGAGGTTATGTGTGTGTGTGCGTGTGTGTGTGTGTGTGTGTGTGTGTGTGTGTGTGTGTATACATATATATATATATATATATATATATATATATATATATATATATATATATATATATATATATATATATATATATATATATGTATGTGTGTGTGTGTGTGTATACATATATATATATATATATATATATATATATATATATATATATATATCTATCTATATATGTCTGTGTGTGTGTGTGTGTGTATATATATATATATATATATATATATATATCTATATTCATAGATATATATATATATATATATATATATATATATATAGAGAGAGAGAGAGATGTATGTATTTTAAAATGTATGGATCCAAGGATGGACTCATGAGGCTGATTCATAGGTTCATAGGTTCATAGGTTCATACTAGGCTATCTGCCCTAGGGCATTTATAAGCCTAGCCAGAATGTGTTTGGCTTTCGCCACCCATTTTAAATTTATTTTGCTATGCCCTTTTTCGAGGTTAGTATACTGTGCCTCTGTCTAACAGTGACACAGAAGTGATACCAGGTAAACCACGATCTCCCATCCACTCATCAAGATTCGTCTTCAAGAGAGTCAATGAGGGACTCTGTCTAACCTGGACTGGGATTTTATTCCAGAGTGAAGGGAGCCTCTAGGTTATGAATCTGTCCCTCCAGCATGTCCTATTTATTTCAGTGCTGAGGTTCAAGTCTCTCGAGCGTAGCTCAATGTGATTTGGATTTTCTGAGGTGCAGCATGTCCATTAATTCCGGTTGGACATGGCTTTATCGTCAGGCACAGATCGCCTCTGAACAGGCGGTATGCCACTGAGTAGAGCTGGAGTTTCTTTAACCGGGCAGCATATGGCATCTGTTTGAGCCCTTTGATCCTCTTGGTGAGGTACTTTTGGGGTCTTTCCAGTTGCTGCAGGTGTCTGGTAAGGTACATCCCAAAGGGGCATTGTACTCAATTATGGGCCTGATGAGGGATGAGTAAAGAGGCACGATGACCTCCCCTGATCTAGATGTGAATCCCTTCATGATTAGGTGGGCTATATAAAATGTTTTTCTAACCACTTTGGCCACGTGGTTGTCAAATGAGAGATTGCTATCAACTTGGGTCCCCAGGTCCCTAATTACTTCTTCTGTACTTAATGGATTACCACCTATGTGGTAATTTGTGGGCACTTTGTTTTTGCCAAAGGGATGACTATACACTTTTTGGCATTTAGCTTGAGGCCATGGCTCTGGCACCAGTTGTCTGTTTATATGAGGCCCTTTTGGAGGATGCTTGTGTCGGCTGGAGAGTCGATTATGGCACTTTGCAGTCATCTGCAACTTGGTCAGCCACAATCCTTCTGTGTTGGTCTGTACCTCAGAGAAATATATACCGAACAAGAGAGGTCCCAGGACTGAGCCTTGTGGGACACCACTTGTAACTGGTTTGGAGTCTGACATGGCTCTAGCAATTCTAACCATGTGGGTTCTGTCCTTGAGCCAGTTTGCAATCCATCTAGTGACATAGGGGTTTGTATTTAAGCTGGTGAGCTTATCTATAATGCCCGAGTGGGGTATTGTATCGAAGGCTTTTGCGAGGTCCAGGTAGGCTGTGTGGACCACCTTCCCCTAGTCAATGGCCTTGGTGACTGTTTCAAAGAAATCAACCAGGTTTAAGAGGCAGGATCTGCCCTTAACAAAGCTGAACTGGGTAGGATCCAGTGTCTGTAGGTCCCCAATATCTTTATTTATGAGGTCCATGATGATCCTTTCCATAGCTTTGCAGACCAAGCTAGTCAGGCTTATGGGGCGATAGTTTCCAGGATCCGTTGAGGCACCACCTTTATGGAGGATCCATCTAGTGACATAGGGGTTTATATTTAAGCTGGTGAGCTTATCTATAATGCCCGAGTGGGGTATTGTATCGAAGGCTTTTGTGAGGTCCAGGTAGGCTGTGTGGACCACCTTCCCCTCGTCAATGGCCTTGGTGACTGTTTCAAAGAAATCAACCAGGTTTAAGAGGCAGGATCTGCCCTTAACAAAGCCGAACTGGGTAGGATCCAGTGTCTGTAGGTCCCCAATATCTTTATTTATGAGGTCCATGATGATCCTTTCCATAGCTTTGCAGACCAAGCTAGTCAGGCTTATGGGGCAATAGTTTCCAGGATCCGTTGAGGCACCACCTTTATGGAGAGGGACCACTGTTGCTGTACACCACTCTTTTGTGGGCAGAAAGGGAGAATAAGCTTTCTGCCATTTTACTGCTTGAGATCTGACAGAGAGGTAGCTGTGAAAGGATGACAGGGATGTGTCATGGCAGCCTAGGTTCAATTTATTTGGAGAATTTGAAGACATCAAGGAAGAGGGCCGATATATTGTTATTTAGATTTCTGTTTCTGTGTTAACAGTGAACTTAAGAATGATAGTAAAAGTTGTGGGAGTTGCCCCCTAAAAAAGGGTCAACCTAATAGAAGTGAGGAAATAATTGGGAGGGTGAAAAAAAGTAAAATACAATTTTTAAAAGGGAACAAATCAAGGTCTTTGGTTTTTTTTCCCCCCCAAGTTTTGACTGAGGGGAGGGAAAAAAAAAAAATGAAATTTTTTTTCCCAGGGGTAATTTTTTCATAGGAGGATTTTTTTTGGGGGGTAAAGGGAAAAAAGACTGAGAAGTGGGTAGGGAGAAGAAAAAAATGAAATGAATAATTCAAGAGGAGATAAATCATGGAGGATTTCGGTACAGATATACAAGGAAGAAGGGGAGGAGGGGATTGGAGAGAAGCTAGATGTGGGCTTATCCAGGAAATGAGAAACTCCAGAGCCAGGAGTCCATAAGGTGTGGTTTTAGATGTTTTTTCTAAGGGTCACGTGGATAGGTTCTGTCTTAGTGCTACAGGGAGTTCCATAGTCTACCAACATAGGTAGACTATGGGTTGGGAGGGTGGCCTAATGGTTAAGGTGTTTGCATTACAAACACAAAGTGCAGCGTTCAAGTCTCACAAGGGATAATTGGCTAGGCTTAAAATGGCTCACAAAGGCAGTTAGCTTAGTATGAACCTATAAGGAATCTGCAGTATTATGAACTTTAGCTAGTTGTAATAACAACTTATTAGCAAGATGAGCTCTGGTGGGGTGTAGGGTTCGGTGAGGCAGGCAAGAGATGGACCCCTATTAGGTTTATGGATAAGACTGTGGGTGATAAGCAGCTGGTAAAAAGTCAGATAGTGAGATAATTCCAGCCATTGTAATCATCTGAGAGCATGGCAATGATAAGTTCTGTGGGGAAGGTTGGGGGAAAATTTTATAACTTTGTCATAACACTGTTATATCAGGAGAGTTGAGTGAATTGTAAGTTGGGGAAGATAGATGCTGCATAGAGAGGTGTAGATACTAGGTGGGATTAGGCAACTTAAATTCTAGAGGTGTCTATTAAAAATGCTTTGATTTTATACATAGATCATAGTTTTTGGTGGGTCTTTTTAATGGAGTTTTGGATGTGAAAGTCCAATTTTGGTTTGTTATTTAACTTGATTCCTAACAGCTTGGTATATTGTCCCAGTTCATTTACTGTATTATAAAAGAAGCTTATAGTGAAGAAATATTTTCTTTCTGATTGAGTTTATGAGTTTAGAGGAGTAATGTAGCTTCTTTGAATTGAGAATGAGCTATGCATTGTGCAGCCTGGTGTCTTTTAAGGAGAACGATCCTTGAGTTGTTGCTTGTTAAGTCTTTCACACTTCTTGATGATAGTGTCATTTTTGCTACCTGAGCTGAGGTTATGTGTGTGTGTGTGTGTGTGTGTGTGTGTGTGTGTGTGTGTGTGTGTGTGTGTGTATATATATATATATATATATATATATATATATATATATATATATATATATAGATATATATCTATATATATATATGTGTGTGTGTGTGTGTATACATATATATATATATATATATATATATATATATATATATAGATATATCTATCTATATATATATGTGTGTGTGTGTGTGTGTATATATATATATATATATATATATATATCTATATTCTAGATAGATATATATATATATATATATATATATATATAGAGAGAGAGAGAGATGTATGTATTTTAAAATGTATGGGTCCAAGGATGGACTCATGAGACTGATTCATAGGTTCATAGGTCCATAGGTTCATACTAGGCTATCTGCCCTAGGGCATTTATAAGCCTAGCCAGAATGTGTTTGGCTTTCGCCACCCATTTTAAATTTATTTTGCTATGCCCTTTTTCGAGGTTAGTATACTGTGCCTCTGTCTAACAGTGACACAGAAGTGATACCCGGGGTAAACTTACGATCTCCCATCCACTCATCAAGATTCCTCTTCAAGAGAGTCAATGAGGGACTCTGTCTAACCTGGACTGGGATTTTATTCCAGAGTGAAGGGAGCCTCTAGGTTATGAATCTGTCCCTCCAGCATGTCCTATTTATTTCAGTGCTGAGGTTCAAGTCTCTCGAGAGCGTAGCTCAATGGGATTTGGATTTTCTGAGGTGCAGCATGTCCATTAATTCCGGGTTGGACATGGCTTTATACGTCAGGCACAGATCGCCTCTGAACAGGCGGTATGCCACTGAGTAGAGCTGGAGTTTCTTTAACCGGGCAGCATATGGTATCTGTTTGAGCCCTTTGATCCTCTTGGTGAGGTACTTTTGGGGTCTTTCCAGTTACTGCAGGTGTCTGGTAAGGTACATCCCAAAGGGGCATTGTACTCAATTATGGGCCTGATGAGGGATGAGTAAAGAGGCACGATGACCTCCCCTGATCTAGATGTAAATCCCTTCATGATTAGGTGGGCTATATAAAATGTTTTTCTAACCACTTTGGCCACGTGGTTGTCAAATGAGAGATTGCTATCAACTTGGGTCCCCAGGTCCCTAATTACTTCTTCTGTACTTAATGGATTACCACCTATGTGGTAATTTGTGGGCACTTTGTTTTGCCAAAAGGGATGACTATACACTTTTTGGCATTTAGCTTGAGGCCATGGCTCTGGCACCAGTTGTCTGTTTATATGAGGCCCTTTTGGAGGATGCTTGTGTCGGCTGGAGAGTCGATTATGGCGCCCACTTTGCAGTCATCTGCAAACTTGGTCAGCCACAGTCCTTCTGTGTTGGCCTGTACCTCCGAAATATATAACGAACAAGAGAGGTCCCAGGACTGAGCCTTGTGGGATACCACTTGTAACTGGTTTGGAGTCTGACATGGCTCTAGCAATTCTAACCATGTGGGTTCTGTCCTTGAGCCAGTTTGCAATCCATCTAGTGACATAGGGGTTTGTATTTAAGCTGGTGAGCTTATCTATAATGCCCAAGTGGGGTATTGTATCGAAGGCTTTTGCGAGGTCCAGGTAGGCTGTGTGGACCACCTTCCCCTCATCAATGGCCTTGGTGACTGTTTCAAAGAAATCAACCAGGTTTAAGAGGCAGGATCTGCCCTTAACAAAGCTGAACTGGGTAGGATCCAGTGTCTGTAGGTCCCCAATATCTTTATTTATGAGGTCCATGATGATCCTTTCCATAGCTTTGCAGACCAAGCTAGTCAGGCTTATGGGGCAATAGTTTCCAGGATCCATTGAGGCACCACCTTTATGGAGGATCCGTCTAGTGACATAGGGGTTTATATTTAAGCTGGTGAGCTTATCTATAATGCCCGAGTGGGGTATTGTATCGAAGGCTTTTGCGAGGTCCAGGTTGGCTGTGTGGACCACCTTCCCCTCGTCAATGTCCTTGGTGACTGTTTCAAAGAAATTAACCAGGTTTAAGAGGCAGGATCTGCCCTTAACAAAGCCGAACTGGGTAGGATCCAGTGTATGTAGGTCCCCAATATCTTTATTTATGAGGTCCATGATGATTTTTTCCATAGCTTTGCAGACCAAGCTAGTCAGGCTTATGGGGCGATAGTTTCCAGGATCCGTTGAGGCACCACCTTTATGGAGAGGGACCACTGTTGCTGTACGCCACTCTTTTGTGGGCAGAAAGGGAGAATAAGCTTTCTGCCATTTTACTGCTTGAGATCTGACAGAGAGGTAGCTGTGAAAGGATGACAGGGATGTGTCATGGCAGCCTAGGTTCAATTTTTTTGGAGAATTTGAAGACATCAAGGAAGAGGGCAGATATATTGTTATCTAGATTTCTGTTTCTGTGTTAACAGTGAACTTAAGAATGATAGTAGAAGTTGTGATGGCCATGCACTGCCCCAGTAATCAAGGAGCCTCAATCCTCACCACTAGCACCAGTGAGGAACATCACATTGGGAGGATGACAAGTACACCCACAGTAAAGTACAATTTCCCTTAAGAGCACACAGAGATCACAGTCAGTCTTGGGCTGGTTTCTCCTTCTCTCTCCAGATCCCCAGTAATACTCCCCACTGGCACAGCTATAGAGTTAAGATCTCAGCCAAGTGGTCAAGCCAAAACGTCCAGCACCCTCCTCTCTGTCCAACCAGTGCTTCGTGTCCCTGCCCAAGTAGCTAACACACACACACACACACACACACACACACACACACACACACACACACACACACACACACTTTGAGATAAGATTTATACACAGACACTCCTGGGGAAGGCTGGCACAGGTTCACTAGCTATGCCCCCTTCTGCCCAGACTATAAGGTAGTACCAGATGCCACCAACCACCCTTACAAAGTGTGACCAATTCTATGGTGTAATGTTACAAATGGTATGTGTGTCCAAGACTTTAAGGCTATTTTAGAGTGGCCTATACAGTGTTACCAAAAGCGTACAAGGACTCTAAGAGCTTAAATATCTCTAAACAAAACCAGTCACAATTAAAATGTTTAAATATAATTAATAATAAACAATAAAGCACAAGTTCTTAAGTTACTATCAAACATTTCTGTTGGGCCATCTCATATTGCATCATTCTTGTCACCTCTGCCTTAGTTTTCAGGTTAATAGGAACCAACAGAATTTAACATATCTCTGTCAAAAATACTTATCTTTCAGATGTACAGCTGCTAGGAAGTCACAGAGCAATACAAAAACACTTTACATGTGAAACGTAGTAATTTTCGCTGCCTCAAGACAAAAGAAAGAAACCCCTAGCACTAGACATCCTGTCTCTTAGCTGATATAAACTAACTTTAGCACATCGTAAAACTCTTTACTTATTTTCTTAGAGTTTGCAAGTTAACTCTGTATATTCCAGCATTTACCATTAACACATACATTTGCATAGGCATGTAGTTTATACACGTCTGCTCTTTTCCAACAGGGTGCACTATGGTAACTGTCTTAAAGCTCAGTACAGAACATATAGTTTTCTTACATTTGTAGACAAGCTTATGAATCATATTAATATTTACAATGACATAGAAGTAGTTACAAAATTCTTGCTAGCTGGGCTGGCAGCCTTCACAGAAGTACTTTGGTGAGGATGAAAACTATGTTGGTATGAGGAAAGAAGAGAAAGTTGAGTAGGTAGGTAGGTAGGACATTATTTCGGATAGGACACATTTCTCTAGGACTTTAGATAAGGGAGATAGAATCATGAATGGGTGGTAGTTATTAAGTTCACTGGAGTTACCACCTTTGTGGAGTGTGATAATGGTAACTAACATAAGACTCTTTCACACAGGCATCTACAAGGATTGACACTGGATAGTTCAGGAATTCGGCAGCAGTCTTAATGAAATTAATGGACAATTTGTCAAATGCTGGAGTGGTAGGTTTTAATTTTAGAAGGTGTCTTTTGATAATAGAAGTTGAGTGGCATTCCAGAGTAAAGAGATGTGGAAGATTATCTAGTAAGGGTGAGAGGAGCGAATGGACTGTTCTTGAGTAAAGAAATGACAGATTGTATAAAGTGATAGTTAAAGAGGGTGGTGGTCCTTTCAGGATGATTGAGAGTTGATTTAAATGGGTGGTGCTTGTGATGCCTTACTAAGATTTAGAAGTTCGATTACATGGGACCAGAAAGATTTAAGGCTATTGTGGCTTTGGAATTGCTTATTAGTAACGTTTGTTTTTTTGTCAGGTATGATGTGGTATTTAGCTTGGTTCCTAAGGTGTTTGAACTTTTGATGGCTTGAGACAGTTTTGTTTATTTTCTGGGCTTTCCAAGCTTCATCCTTTAGTACCACAAGTTGCTTGGTATTTCATGTCTAGACAACCAGGGAGCAGGACTACATTTTATTAATTTTGTTCTGAGGTGGAAAGTTAGTTTATGATGTTTAGGAAGGCTTGATTATATTCAAAGGCTACTTAATTTAGCTGGAGCAGTTACATTTACTAACGTGTGAGAAAATAGTTTCAATGTTAAAGTTAGTGAGGTTGCGTTCCTAAATGAAGACTTGCTGTAGACGTGGGTTTCTTTTCTAATGATGTAGATGGGCAGGTGGGCGCTCTGGCAGTCGGGCAGGGTACCCAAAGAACGGTTATTTTGGGAGAGATAATAAGAATACAATCAATGATGGTTCTCCTGTCAGGGATTTTGTTGAAGTGAGTGGGAGCTTCGATTACTTGAGTAAGTACAAATAGATTTATGACTCTCTAGTAGGGTTAGCAGAGGAGATAGATTGCCAGTCAATGTTGAGCTCACCCAATCTTATCTTTTCTTGTGGGATATTAATAGAAACCCAGTTTAAAAAGTCCTCAACAGTATTAACATTATCACCAGGTGGTATGCAGATGTCAGTTACGGGAAATCAGAATTTCAGCTTTGTTAAACTGATGTGGGTTTAAAAGGTATCGAAAGAGCTGGATGCTATTTTTGTATATAATTCCAGTTCTCCCTGCCTTTTTATTTTTCTGTCTTTTCTTATTACACTGTAGCATGGGGGTAGGATTTTGTTGTCTTCAGACTGAGGTTTTAGCCATGTTTCAGGTAAAATAACAATATCTGGAGAATACTGAGATAGCCAAGTGTATACTTCTGGTACTTTGTTAAAATGCTTCTGGTGTTGGGGTGAATAATATGGACAGGAAATGGTTTTGTTGGCTGGAAATTTAGTATATATATATATATATATATAGATATATATACATATATATATATATATATATATATATATGGGTCTACCTGAGATGGTCGACAAGCCATTTGATCAACTTTCATTTTCATTGGTCGACAATTCATTTGGTCGACAGGCAGATTTGCCCCCCTGCCCAATGTTGTGCGACCCTGGAGTTGATATATATAGTTAGGGGGTGTGGGGGGCAAAGCCCCCCACATAAAACTGCTTGTCGACCAAATGAACTGTCGACCAAATGAAAGTCAATCAAATGGCTTGTCGACCATCTCAGGTAGACCCATATATATATATATATATATATATATATATATATATATATATATATATATATATTTACATGTGTGTGTGTGTGGGGGGGGGGGACTTGCTGAACAGATGGAAAGGGATTAGAATGGATGTCACAACATAGTTTTATATTAGAGGTGTTATGGTGATGAAGGAATAGTAATTTTATTCTAAGTGCATGTTTTAGCGCTAGCTTTTGTGTTGTGTCAGTCTGGGGAAGGTTATGCTTTTGAAGGAGAAGAGAGACGGTGGGGTAAAGTGAGGATGATACTGTAAAAGGAGTAGTGATTGGGCTTAATTATTATTTGTGTGGAAGTTGAGGAATGGTGTAAGTGTGGGAGGTGAATTGGAACACGATGAGCATTACGGAAATTATCAAAGATGTGTCTAGGATGTTTCTGGGGTATAAGAATAAAGAAGTGAATGAGTTATGGGAGAAGAGAAAATAAATTAGTATGGAGAATGGTAGACTGTAGGCTTGAAGAATAGGATACAGTGTAAGGGAAACGTGTGTAGGCAGAGGAAGGAAGAGTGCAAAGTATTGGCAAGAATGAGGCTTGTTCTTAGATATGGGATAGAGGACAGGAAGAAATGAAAACAATGAAAACAGATGATCCGCTATGGTGACCCCTAATGGGAGCAGCTGAAAGAAGAAGAAGATATAAATATATATATAAAGGATTTAGTTGTTTACGGTTATGGTAGGAGAGAGGGAGGGGAGAGCATGGAGAGTGAAGGGAGAGGAAGTAATATAGTTAGTGGGGAGATTATGGAGTGTAAGAGGTCAGAATGCAAGGAGTGAATGTGTATTATTTATTTTTATTTTACATTTGTTAACCGGGCTAGTCCAACTGGATACATGTCCATTTTCAGTGGAGGCCCGAGGAGAAAAGCTCCGCTATCTACTACATGGTAACAAAACGGTAAATACAAAGTACACAATGCATATAAATCACAAATAAGCAAGGCAATAAACAATAATTTCAGGAAGTTAGAAAAAAAAGGGGGATAGAGAGACAAGGAGGTTACTTAAGTACAGGTAAAAGTGAGAGAAGAATTTAAGTTGTTTAAAAAAGTTAACATAAGTGTTACTAGAAAAGTATAGTATATAGTTGAGATAGTCATATCTCAAGTCGAGAGGAAAAAATAATTTGAAGAAATAGATTTGGGAGAAAGTGTAAGGGATACAGGAGAAGAATAGGAGGTAGAAGAGGAGCTAGATCAGCTAGGGTTGATGCAAGAGCAAAGCCAGTGTTTAGTAAGAAAGAGTTTCAATTTGGTCTTAAATAGTGTAATGGAAGTCTGGGCTATAAGGTCTGGAGGAAGTTGGTTCCAAATTTTACCAACTGAGTTTGAAAATATGGAGTCACCTGCTGTATTCTTTGAAAGAGAAGTTTGAATCAGTATTTTATTAAAAGAGCGTAGGGCTTTTAAGTTGTTGTAGGGTTTTATAAGGGGGGAGAGCATGGGTATATTTTCAGGGTGGTAAAGGGCTTTGTGGGCAATTGTAAGTTGATAGTACTGAATTAGGTGGGGTAATTCCAGCCATCCTAAGTTAGAGAGGTTCAGACAGTGGTGTGTTTTATATGGAGAGGCAGTGGCAAATCTGGCAACATTGTTGTAGGCTGTTGTAAGCTTGTTTATGTTGTGCTTAGAGAGATTAGTATATATGGGGGAAGCATATAGTAAAGTAGAGATAAGATGTGTTCTAGCTATGGTAGTTCTTGCTTCAGGGGTAAGGAAAGTTCTGATTCTGTAGACAGAACCTAACTTTCTATTAGTTGCTTTTATGCTGGAGTTGATGTGAAAATCAAATTTTAGTAGGTTGTCAATAGTAATACCCAATAGTTTGGTTGTTTGGTCAGGAGAGATAAGGGTGCCATTGTTAGAAGTAATTGTGAAATTAATAGAGCGAGACAGATGTGTGGGTAAGAAGAGGAGAAGTTTAGTTTTCTTAGGGTTTAAGAGAAGACAGTGGTTGGAGAACCATTGTTCTATAGTAGTGAATGTCTTTTGGGTAAGGTAGTGAAGGTCAGCTTGGTTTGTGGAAGAGCAAATGATGGTGGTGTCATCAGCATACTGAAAACAAGTAGTTAGGGGGGTGACAAGATGCAAGTCGTTAATAAAGATGGAAAATAAAAGAGGACCTAAGATGGTGCCCTGAGGGACACCTAAAGTGATGGGGAGAAGTTCAGAAAGATTGTTGTTCCATAAAACAGCTTGTTTCCGGTTTTGAAGATAGGAAGTGAACCAGTTTAAGGCAAGATTATCGAGAGAGAGAGATTTTAAGCGATGTAGGAGGAGTTGGTGATTCACCATATCAAAGGCTTTAGACAGGTCTACAAAGAATGCTGATGAAAGAAGATTGCTATTTTGGTTAATATTAATGGAGTCAATAAAGGATAATAAGGCTGTGGTGGTGCTATGGTAAGGACGAAAGCCATGTTGGCAGTTAGCGAGAAGATTATTAGATAGGAGGTGATTTAGTAACTGTTTGTGGATGCATTTCTCCATTATTTTTGCAATAGGTGTATTTTGTATTAGATGTTATATGGGGTGGGATGTAGGATAGGTTGATAGAGAAGAAGAGATAGCTGGTAACTAGTAGACTGAGAAAAAATGGGTGCAGATAGGATGATTGAAATGTGGACTAAGTGGTTGATGGGAATTGAGGGGTAGGGTTGGAGAAAAAGGCAAATAGGGGAGAGTCAAACTAGTAATGCCAAGGTAAATGAAACAATCTAAAATAAACAATTAGTTCAGTAGACGATTAAAGAGACAATGCTGATTATGTCACAAATTTAAGAAGAAACCTATGAAAGAACATTAATGGCAGATAAATTAGGTAATCTAAATGACAGAACCTATGTTTGGAAAAGGGGATTAAGATAGGGAGAGTAAAAGATTCAGTAGGAAAAACAAATATCAGTATTTAAACAAGTAGCATGCCAGGCTGAAAGTTCATATTCCAGAGGATTTGTAGCAGTAAATTTGTTCCAATTTGGTACTTTTTGTGGACTCAGGGTAACAAAATATTCTTTCAATTCTATTATTCTGTGCTGCTGCAATGTACATGCTGTTGAAATAGCATTGTTTTCTGTTTTTTTTTTCAGGTGAAAGTAAGTGAGTACTTAAATTAGAATGTTATTGTCATGAAAGTAGCTACAACTAAGGTACCTGATGTAGGAGAGATGCTTCTGTATTTAGTAACTTATCATGTTAGTTTGCTTTAATTCTGGCCAATACTATTGAAATATGCCACTGTATTATTTCACTTATGTGTAGTCTTATCATTTAATTTAACTTATTTTTTTAGGATCATGTTGATTGCCATCATAGGGTTATAAATATTCATTCCATACAAGTGAATGTATTAATGAATGTTCATATTGCATTTGTGATGTGAATTGTAGGTGGTCACACTAGGATGGTATGGGTGTCATTTGCTGCTGCGTATCTGGGGGGTACTTGTGTCTGAAAAGTCCAATTTATCTACATTGCCTTTAAATATGTAGGGCTCAGTCTCTCATGAAATATCAAATGCTCAAAACAGTGAGTGATACAAACATAAAATATAAAATGATCAAAAACAAGCAAAACTAAAACTAATCCATGGAGAGGCATGTGCCACAAACACCCTTTGCTAATTATATATACCAATTTTGACAATGCACAAAAGTGGGGTAAGAGCAAATTCCCTTTTCCCACTGGTAAAAACTTAATTGGAAAGAACATCTGATCTTATGAGGATTTGTTTATTTATATAACAGTATAAACCATTCACTTATATGACTGCTTGCTCTTGTAAACTGTAGCCATAGGGATAAAGGTAGTTGGTTTATATTAAAAGATATATGGAGTCCATTTGCTGTCTGAAGCAGTATGCACATCGTAGATGAATCTTATATTCATGTGCCCCCATATGTGCCCTGCTAAGGGTACACACAACTTATCGAATCCCAACAAACCCCACACTGGGAGTAGATACTAAGACACCTATCATTCAATGTTTTGTTTGCGGGTAATGATTAAAATTATGTAGAAAAGTCTTTCATCTCTTCGTAAAAGGATGTTATTGTGAAGCAGCTCTGTTACCACCAAAATAAGCCACCAAATAAGCCATAACCTGGAATTGCATGCTCCAAATGCGTAGGCATAAAGGTTGCCCTTTCTTCTTAAAATATCATTAACTTCACACTGTCATAGGTTACACATTCGCAGGTGCTCCAATTTTCAGTCTGATATCTCCAGCACCTGGGATTGATCACTGGTAGCATACAAACAGGCACTGTAGAGTATAATACAGAATGAAGCATCCTTCAATAAATATCTGCAAGTGTGGAAATTTTATAACCATGCAAGCAGCTGATAGGACTTTTTCCCCCCTTTTTTGTTTATCTATGATGTTCAGGGCTGTATATGATTTATGGCCCATTAGTAATTCCTCTGAGGGTTATTAATATGTGACATATCATCGTGTACACCATGCTGAGACATTTTCTTGCCCTTGTTCTCCCTCTTAGGGTTTTTCACCAGTATTAAATTAATCGGCTTCCATAATGCCTAAACCAAAGCTATATCAAGGAATTTGTGACCAAATGGACCAGCTGTTGAACTGTCTGTTCATTGATGGTGAATGTGTTTGTTACATCCAGACCATCAGGGTTTCTGCTGGTGAGAAGGCCACCGCAAGAGTTTGTGAAATCACAAGGAGAGAAGCTCAATGGGCCAAAATTCAGAGTGTGCATGACTAGATAACACAAGAAGGCCCTTTAGCGCACTATTTTGAGCAAGGTTTTAACAGTCTGCACACTTCTGGTTTAGATATGTTTGAACCAGAATGCAGAATATAAGCTAAATTGGAAACCAGAGTGCGTGAAATATTACATGCTGGTATCCGGATGATGCAAGACCCCTAATATTCTTAAGTAAGCTACCTTCTACTTCCTCTCTGGATTATGACATAATTTAAATCAAAATGCATTGGTATGAGAGTGATTCCAGTTGAGGCAAGGAGAGGCTGCCCTTGTCCTTAGACAAATAATGTAGGCCCATAACAGGTTTTGGAAGAAGCTGCTCAAGGTCATTACACATTGCACTGTTCTATCCCTTAAGCTTCACCTTAGGAGGCAACAGATGGTAGCTAGCATAACCATAATGAAATGCTGATTGCAAAACCATACATGTAAATATTTGATACACTTGTCAGGGTCTTTCCATTCTTGGACATGTGTAGTCAGTATATCTTGCATAGTTTCCTTATTGACTCTGCATACTGTAGAGAAGAAAGAGACTCAACCCCTACCTCAGAGGAAAGAACATCTTCAAAGCATGTATACAAATATTACTATTTATCAGGACCATTCATTTTGTAAAACTCACAGAAACTGAAAGTGAGTGTGGGTACCCTAAAAGATGGGGAAGGTCTTATGTAGTTCTGTATGACCTGCCAGAAAGTTAGCTACATAAAATATTATGTACACATATCTAGAAGGGAGCATATAAGGGCAATATGTTAACAGGAATATTTCACAGTTATTGTAGTAAGGATTCAGTGGTCAGGGCAAAAACAATGTGTGATGGTGGGAGGGTCTATATTAGAAAACCGAAAGATTACTTCAGCGAATGCTCACATGAGCAAAAACGCTGGTAATCAAACTGCTGATTGTGGGGGGATGTGCCCCCCGCTAACTATATATTCCAACTCCGAGATCGCACTACAGTGAAGAAAGGGCGAAAATCCCACTCCTCACTGTACTGCGACCCCACAAACACCCTTTTGTTTACCAGCATTTTCGCTCATGTGAGTGTTTGCTGAAGTAAACTTTCGGGTTTCTAATATAGATCCATGGTCTTGTGTAAATAAATGGAACTTGACAAGTACTATCTAAACTTGATTGCTGTTGTAGCTTGTATATATGTACATTGCATAACTTTAACAAAAGGCTCAGGGAATTTGGTATACATTGCAGATTATCAAATGTATTATCTGCAACTAGTACCACTATTATTGATGCTAGGCCCTGATCCCTTGCAGCATCAGTGATGATCACAGCTTTTTTGTTTGCAATCAAAAGTGGTTCTACTCCTAAAAAATCCATTTTAATAATCATGTATAAAGAATATAAAGACTGATTGAAGCATTTTTTTCACAGAGTGCCATGCAGCCTTTTTAGTCAGTTATAAATAAGGCTATGGGCATATAAGATGGTGTATATTGGAATCTGTACCTAGTTTTTCGTACTGGCCAAATGGATTTGTGTCTGTGCTGGAAGCTCCTCTGCTGCATCCATCAAAGAAGAAACAAAAGTGACCATGCCCAGGATGGACACTAGAGGACTTTATAGAATTCTACTGAAATTTCTTCTAGAAGAGGTGTTTTCTTTTTTGTCTTACAATAATGGAACATCTCAAGTACCTCCATTGTGATTAGTAGTTCCAGGATCAGTTCTTAGTGCAGAAGCAAAATCTTAAAATCAACTTATTGCAGAAAGACCCTTATGTCTAACATTGGGGCTGCCTTTCCTAAATTTGAGTTTTTATTCATTAAATGTATTGCGAAAAATATCCAGCCTTTTACCTAAAAGGACTCTTTAAGTATGAAATCTAAGCTTCTTTTGTTTAATGCCTTATAGATTTTTTATTATATACTTTATGATTTCACATAGTGAATATTATGTCAGTATAAGCCTACAATTGCCTACATCAAAGCCCTACTCTCAAAGCTTGAACCATGCTCTGTATCTGCAGGCAATATCCCTTCTTATTTCCTTACGATTACAGCTCACCCTCTTGTTTTGCCTGTATCTTGTTGTCTCTTTGGCTTATCCCGGTTAGGGGTCGCCACAGAGGAACTCTGGTCCGCTAATGTTTGGCAGTGGATTTTTATGTGCTGAGTTACCGGCCCTGACGCACAACCTTCAACAAAGGCATGCCCATTCACGTATGCCTCCACACAGAAGACCCTCTAGCTGAGAATCGAACAGGACGTCTTGCTGTGAGGTGACAACGCTACAGCAGCACCACTACCTATTCTATTTAATTGCTACATCTCTGAATCTAAAGTTCCATCCATCTGGAAACAATTCTACACTCTTCCTATTCATAAAGGAGGTAACTCCTCAGAAATCTCTAATTTCAGACCTATTGCCATCCTCGCCCCTCTTTCTAAAGTCGTCAAGAAATGTATACATGAACAAGTCATGCATCATTTCACTCAGGAAAAACATCTCACTCCTACACAACGTGGCTTCTGCTCCAAGCATAATACCACCACTGCTCTAGTATCCTTTCTCAACACTATTACTCTAGCCAAAGATGAACATAAACTCATATCTTGTCTATTCCTTGACCTCTCTAAGGCACTTGACATTGGCTCTCACTCTCTGGTACTAAACAAACTAACATACCTTAATCTCTCCCCAGATACAGTTGCATGGTTTTCTAGCTACCTCACTGACAGACTGCAGTCAGGGAGATGGCTCTCTGCACTATCTACTCCCCTTCTGTAAGACTGGTTTCCCCCAAGGATCCATTCTAGGACCATTACTATTTAATATTTTCACCAGCCTACTTTACAACTCTTGTCCTTTGTCTTCTATTGTCCAATATGCAGATGACTCTACAGTTATCACTATTGCCAACTCACCCTCAGAACCCTTATAAAAAACTCAGTCATTCTTTAACCCAGTAGAGACTTGGCTCTCAAATAACCAACTCATTCTAAACCCCCCAAAAACAAAATTGTTATTCTTCCTTAAAAAAATGTAAACCACATCAATTCCTCCTTCTCCATAATGTCCCTAAACAATGCCCCTATTGAAGTCAAATCTAGCACAAACCTACTTGGTTTTACCATAAATGATCAATTAAAATTTGCTGATTGTCTAAAAAAACTCCAGCTATACTCTGTAGCATATTGTCTACTCAGAGGCGATCTTTGCTTAACATACAAGGCCATGTCAAACCCTGAGGTGTTGGACATGCTCCACTTAAAGAAATCCCAATCTCTCAGAGCCACATGCTCCAGGGATCTAAACCTTGTCATCACAATGAACAAAACATGCTGGAGAGATAGGATCCTGACCCAGAGACTCCCCATACTCTGGAATAGACTGTCCATACATGTCAAGCAGATCGGATCCTTGGCCCTTTTCAAAAGGAACCTTGGTGATTGGATGGGAGATAGGAAATTCACCCCGGGGATCATGTCAGTCACCCTGCTAGACAGGGGTTCAGAGAAGTAAATATTGTGGGAAGAAATATACAGGGAATTGTTATGGCTAGGCTTGTATAGGCCCTAGGGCTGATAGCCTAGTACAAACCTATGAACCTATGAACCTATGATCTAACAAATACTTGTATCAGAAAAAACTATCAGAAGCTAGGACTCCTGTATAGAAATAAAAAAATTCCTCACCACTGAAACTAGGATTACACTTACACATGCCTACTTTCTACCTTGCTTAACATACTGTTCCCAAATACTCACAAATCTCAACTCCTCCCTACTTACTAAGCTTAAATCAACCTATCACAAGATAGCCAGATTTGCAGCTCAACAGACCTATAAATCCCACCACTGTCTCTCCCTAAAATACCTGAACTGGCTTGAGCAACCACACCTTTTACTCCAGTCTCAGCTCCAGGTCATACACTCCATTCTATATCAGCCAGCTTTCTGTCCAACTCTTTCTTCCCTCATCTCCCACTACTCCCCAACAAGATTTCTCCGAAGTTCATCCCAAGATCTACTAAATATTTATAAACTTAAATCAAACACTGGATGTAATTTGTATAGTTACCATCTCTCTATTGCTTGGAACAATCTCCCACTACATATTAGGACCCTCACACACCCCAAACTATTTAAATCACCAAAGATTACTTTAAAAGTCTTTGGATCTGTCACTGCTCGCACCCTCCTTGACCTCAACCTATTACTTAACCTTTTATCTGCATATCTCCTTTTTTAACTCCTCACTATCACCCTAAGAATTTACCCTGGAATTACTGTTACTGCTTTTGTAATACGTAATATATAGTATTAACAATCTTACTCCCCATACTTCTTATGTTACTTCCTCACCCTGATGTAATCTGCAATTTGCACTGATATCTGTTCATTTAAAAAAAATGCTCTCTATGCTCTAGGGGTTATCTGCCTTTTGTTTGTACTGCTGTAATTTTCATAACTACTGTTAAGTGCTATGAAATTACCATGATATGTATGATTATTTTAATTGTCTATACTATTCTGGAGCTTTTCTCCCCAGGCCTCCGCTGAAAAAGGGCTTTAGCCCAGTCGGACACTCCCAGTCAACAAATGTAAAATTAAATAAATAAATAAATAAGTTACTAAATAAATAAATAAATAAATAAGTGTGCTGTCGATGTTCCTTTGATTTCTTGTAATGGAAGCATCATAATTCTTGAGTTAGTTGTTCAATACACTTAATGGAGATGTTTTTATGATAGCAAAACATACTTCTTTTTTATTTTCTCCTTGTTTTTCGTGTTAGTTTAATTATATTGCTTATTACACCGATTCACATGTGTATACTAGGCAATCAACCACTAGGGCCCTTATAAGCCTAGCCATGCAACCCAAATGAGACACATACATTTGATTTATATGGGGAGGGGTGATTTATTCACTACCTCTTTTCTTTAGGGACATATGCACAAGGCCAGGGGTTAATTTCCAGTTATCCATCCATTATTCCAAGTTGCACTTAAATAGGGATAGGGAAGAACTCTGCATCACATGGATGGGAGCTGTGTCAGAGAATGGGAATTCTCTGAGAAACATATCTGTCTGTACATGTCTTATTTATGTCACAAGCAAAATTTAAGTCTTTTAATCTAATACTTCTGATGCTGTTTGTTCTGCAGATGTGCAAAAAGTTTATCAGAACAAGGTCCATTGATGCCTTGTATGCCAGGCAAATATCACCTCTCAGAAGTCTGTCTATACCAGGTAAATATATAGGGCTTTGAGGCGATCAATGTAGGACACTAGTTTAATCCCTACTTTCTTTTTGTAAGGAACCTTTATGGAAATTCCAGTTGCTGCATTTGTCTGGGCAGGTACATGCTGAAGTGGTCATTATGATGGGTCTGATGAGCACTAAGTACAGTGGTATGATGATCTCTCTGAACCTAGATGCCATGCCCTTGTTTATAAGTTGAGCAACACGGAAGGATTTTCTTACTATCTTGGACACATGTTGGCCGAAGGATTAGGTTACTGTCTACATGAGTTCCCAGACCCTTGACTAGTGAATCAAGTTTTAGGGGTGTTTTACTGATAAATTAGTTACCAGGGGTGGCTGACTACCCAGAAGGTACTATAATATATTTCTTAGTACTGAGTGTTAAGTCAGGGCTTTGGCACCAAGCATCTGTCTGGGTTAGACCTTCCTGAAGGCTGCTGTCATCTTGGGTGAATTCAATAACTGCTCCCAGTTTGCAAAGATCTGCAAACTTTGTTAGCCATAAGCCTTTGACATTGGTTTTGACATTCAAAAAGAAGATGGCAAAGAGGAGTAGGCCCTGCACAGGGCCCTGAGGGACTCCACTGGTGACCGTCCTCTTTGTGGAGGTGGCCTCACTAATCCTAACCATTTAGGTCCTATTCATGAGCTAGCTAGCTATCCAGCATGTTATAAATGGGGTTTATGCCTATTTTTGTAACTTTTTGACAATGCCTGAGTGGGGTATTATATCAAATGCCATAGATAGATCTAGGTAGGGAGCATGCAGTTTTCCCTTATCCATTGCCTTAGTGATCTTTTTAATGTAGTCCACCAAGTTCAATAAGCATGACCTCCCTTTGACAAAACCAAACTGGGAAGGATCCATTGTCTCAAGGTTGCCTATATCCTTGTTGATAATTTCCATGATAATTCTTTCCATAGCTTTGAAAATAAGACTGGACAGATTAAGCAGTTTCCAGGATCTGTTGATGATCCTCCATTGTGAAGGGGGATGACCATCACAGTCCTCCATTCTTTTGGTACAAAGACTCTTTTAAGACTATAGCTAATTATTGACTCCAACGGTTCTGATAAGTCATGTTTCAGACTGTTTAGGAGGCAGCCTGGAATGTTATCAGGGCCCATTGAGCTGTATTCATGGCATAAGGGGGTTCAGTCTGTACATGCTCCTTAGTTATTGTTGGTAGGGTTATATCTGAGGGTATTTTTTGGGGCATGGTGGGAGTGAGAGGGGAGTAAAGTTGGAACTGAATTTGTCTGCTAACAGGCTCACTGTAAGGCCAGGCTCAGTGAATGTGGCACAGTTAACAACCAGTCCAGCCCAGAGTTGAAGAAAGGCTTATAGTTATCTTTCACCTGACAAGCTTAACGTCAGTCCTGGCATTGCTGGGCTAATTAGCCTCTTAGACGCCCATTTAGTTTGATGATGGAGTTTTTATCCTTATGGGAATTACCCTTCTTGATTTTTGGCATTTTTTTTCCTTTTGTTGTATATATTGCCCAATTTGGGATGCCACCAGGGTGATTTGCTTCTGGGGCTAGTTCTGGGCTTACTTTTGCTAGGTATAGCAGCCTTTACACAGCCATTGACATGGTTGTACAGTGTTTCTTTGAGCATTTCAGAATAGGCTGCTGTGTTCTCTGGATTCAGAGGGGCACTGAATTGTGACAAACCATCACTTAATAAAAGGTATTTTGCCTTGGAATAGTTCCTAACTCTTACTATTTTACTGGGATTATGGAGTTCATTTGGTTTGGAAGGAGACAGCTTTATGGTCAGACCTTACCAGGGAGGACGAGACATTGAAGGGGTGTAGCATTCTTACATATTTGTTAGTAAGAGGGCCAGTATGTTGGAGCCTCTAGTGGGCATGTTCATTATTTGGTCAAGGTCATTTAGGAATGTCTGTGACTGTAGATCCAAAACAGTTTAAGATTCCCAGTCTACACTGGGGTAATTAAAGTCTCCCATGATTTGGGTGTTAGGTTGTATGACAAGTGTCTCCAGTAGGTCCAAATATGAATTGTGAGCTTCACGGGACATGGAAGGTGACCACGGCTAAGATATGCTATGAGATTTTGTCTATGGTGATCTGCATGGTGGAGGAACTCCAGCATATCATCCTGTTTGACCACCCTAGAGCTATGCTTGTCACTGATGTATATCAAGACACCTCCACCTTTAACCCTTGTCTGTGCAGCTACTGGTCTAAAGGGTGGAAGGCACTGAAACCTTGTATTGCTGGGGTACTGTCTGCATCTTTCAGCCATGTCTCAGTAACTGCACAGATACCTATATTCTCAAGTGTGAGGAGGGCTTGGAGAGTCTAGGTTTTTATTTAGGCTCCTGGCATTGAGCAGTAATACTTTGACATTCAAGTGAGTTGATTTTGCTATGTCGGTAGGTTTATCAGTTTGCCATTGCTTAAAAAAGGCAATTGGGGGTAAAAAAAGTTTTAGCCAGTATTCAAAAGCCTAGAGTAGGCAGGTGTAGACCATCCTTGGCAAAGCATTGTGATCTGTTAACCATGTCCTTCCAAGCTGACAAATATTGACTCCCCTTTGAATGACACCAGAAAGACAGCCAGTTGTCAAAATCAATCATTTTTGTTGCTCATAATATGGTATCATTCTTGGTGATGGTAATATACTGCTCAGTGCTAGGCTCAAACCAGCCTGAGACACAGTCTGAGAGCTGCATAACATGTCTTGTCATATAGTCTAGGGAGGTATGTCTCAAATCATTTCCACCTATATGGACTATGATGGAATCATACAGGTACCTGTGGTGTAATGACTTGACTGGCTGCATGATTTGCCAGTTCCTGGCCCCAAATAAGCAACTAACCATAATCTTATCCTCATTCAGCTTGGTTAAAGGGACATCAGTATGTCTTACAATAGAACCCCCTATGATGTGAGTCTGGGGAATTGTGTTTGCCTGCTTTAGGGGCTTATTGTCTGGGGCTCCATTAAGAATGACTCTATGTGAAATATTAGGTCTTGCTTTTTTCAAGTGCCTTTGGGACTTTGAGATATGCTGAGGCATAGCTTTTCCAATGGGTGGTCTAGGCAAGCTTTCTTGTTTATGGAGATTGCTTTTAAGTGCCTCAGGATACATTAGTGTGTGTGTGTGTGTGTATGTGTGTGTGTGTGTGTGTGTGTGTGTGTGTGTGTGTGTGTGTGTTGTATGCTATGTAAGGCAGGTGCTGTGTGCATGGTTTTTGACAACCTGATGCACACTTGTATGTGAGAGTTTAGCCTCCACGGTCACTGTGTAAGTACACTGTTCACATACTGTGTCTGCTTCTTTAAGGATTAAGTGATTGTTAGTAAACATAAGACAATTTGTGTCAAGATGCCCATATCCAACAGACTGGCTATAGAGAAGTTAGGAGATTGCATATCTATGTTGTTTGGTCCGTTGTTTGGACAGTATCAAGGGAGTGGAGTATTGGAGTTAGAAGGCTATCAAGGCTGCTTCATTGGTGTAGACTAATAAGGATCTAAACAGTATACATTTCTACTAACTTTAATGTTTATGCAGTAGTCTATTCTACTAAACCTGTATCTATTGCCATTTGATGCCCAACTAGCTGCTCTAAGCTTTTTGCCACACAAGCTATTTGCTCTACAGAGTACAGCTTTACAGACCATTCTATAGGGAATATTTGCTTTCTGGGTGTTTACTACTGTAAAGGGCACTACTTAATGCCCCTGTGTGGTGAACACCTCCAAGCAAACATGACAACTTTATAGCACAGAAAACACTGAAAACTAACTAATGAATCCCTTGACAAATAAAAATACTACAGTATACCTTTTGTGCATTTCCCAACTCACATAGACCAGGACAACACCTCCTGCCACAAGATGAATTAACCCAGTCTTGCTAATGTAAAAACACAGTAGAAAAGAACCACAGGGGCAATGCTACAACAAACCAATTAAACAACTAGCTGGAAATCCCTTGCTGAAGGCGATTTCAAGATAGTCTTACAGCAGTAACAGTGAGAGGAAAAGCATTTTCTTTATAAACATACAGTTAAAAGCATAAATAAATGCAGGGAAAATTAGTGGAAACTCAAAATAACTTAACCAAGTGTAATTTACCAGCCAAAAGTACTTAGCTTTGCCTGGATGGCACTAGATTAAAACACTTCTGGAATGCATGCTAAGATGCCAAGCTTTGCTGAGCTCTGAGAAAATGAGCAAGAGCCAATATGTAGAAAAGGAGGTTTACTCAAGAGCAATATTGATTTGCATGGTAGACACAGTATCAAGGATCTATGGAAAATGATGGATGGGAAGAGAAATTAAATGGCTTATACAACAGACAATAGCAATGAAGGGGGGGGGGCATTTGAATGGTCATATGGTTAATTAATTGCATTTAGGGCAGAAACCAAAATAACAACCCAATTTAATGAACTGATGAAGTCATACACAAAACAGGACTTTAATAAAGAGTGTGGTGCAATGAAATCCCAAAAGCCTTACACAACATGCTGTAGATGTTTACTTTAGCACTGAAGGTTGTTTCCCCATGCACCTTGTGAAAAGGTTTCTTTCTAAACGTCCAGTCCCTAATGCAATATAAACAAGGCCAGGGGCTACTGATATATAATCTCAATTTCTTAAGCTGATCAGTAATCAGCCAAACAGAACATTTAAATCAGGAAAAGAGCAATCACTGCTTTTGAGTAAGTTACACCATATTTTGGACATAAGGGGAAAATAAAGATTTCCTCCTCTGCAGCCTACCTAATACTTCAAACCTTCTGTGCCCACTTGGAAGGAGGTGGGATCCGCTCACTTCACTTTAACCTAAATTTTTATAGACCATCTACTAATCCATCTAGAGGTAATCTGAATGTTGCCTGGAAAAGGAATGGTAGTAGTGTGTGTGTGTGTGTGTGTGTGTGTGTGTGTGTGTGTATTTAATGGAAGATATTCCAAATGTATGTATCCAGTGGAACCTGGATTAAATCCAACGTAAGTTATGTAGCAGAAAGATATCCAGAGGCCGAGGAATACAAAACTCTTTATTAAAACAATAAATGGTAAGCGCTTTCGCGGTCATCCGCTTCTTCAGACCATACTACAAACAAAAGGATACAAGTCTTAAATACAGCACTTAATCCAATCACAGATAAAACCAATTAGATAATTAGTGTAGTAAGCTTTTCTTCTTCAGTGCTGGTTTTAAAGAAACAGCACTGTTTAAACCAGGGGGCATGTTAGCTCTGAAGTCAATAATCCATTTTACTTCTGCATATTCAGTGTTGCTTGTCAGATCACCCTCCCTTGCACTTGCATTTTTTTTCCTTTTGTTGTATATATTGCCCAATTTGGGATGCCACCAGGGTGATTTGTTTCTGGGGCTAGTTCTGGGCTTACTTTTGCTAGGTATAGCAGCCTTTACACAGCCATTGACATGGTTGTACAGTGTTTCTTAGAGCATTTCAGAATAGGCTGCTGTGTTCTCTGGATTCAGAGGGGCACTGAATTGTGACAAACTATCACTTAATAAAACGTAATTTGCCTTGGAATAGTTCCTAACTCTTACTATTTTTACTGGGATTATGGAGTTCATTTGGTTTGGAAGGAGACAGATTTATGGTCAGACCTTACCAGGGAGGAGGAGACATTGAAGGGGTGTAGCATTCTTACATATTTGTTAGTAAGAGGGCCAGTATGTTGGAGCCTCTAGTGGGCATGTTCATTATTTGGTCAAGGTCATTTAGGAATGTCTGTGACTGTAGATCCAAAACAGTTTAAGATTCCCAGTCTACACTGGGGTGATTAAAGTCTCCCATGATTTGGGTGTTAGGTTGTATGACAAGTGTCTCCAGTAGGTCCAAATATGAATTGTGAGCTTCACGGGACATGGAAGGTGACCACGGCTAAGATATGCTATGAGATTTTGTCTATGGTGATCTGCATGGTGGAGGAACTCCAGCATATCATCCTGTTTGACCACCCTAGAGCTATGCTTGTCACTGATGTATATCAAGACACCTCCACCTTTAACCCTTGTCTGTGCAGCTACTGGTCTAAAGGGTGGAAGGCACTGAAACCTTGTATTGCTGGGGTACTGTCTGCATCTTTCAGCCATGTCTCAGTAACTGCACAGATACCTATATTCTCAAGTGTGAGGAGGGCTTGGAGGGAGTCTAGGTTTTTATTTAGGCTCCTGGCATTGAGCAGTAATACTTTGACATTCAAGTGAGTTGATTTTGCTATGTCGGTAGGTTTATCAGTTTGCCATTGCTTAAAAAAGGCAATTGGGGGTAAAAAAAGTTTTAGCCAGTATTCAAAAGCCTAGAGTAGGCAGGTGTAGACCATCCTTGGCAAAGCATTGTGATCTGTTAACCATGTCCTTCCAAGCTGACAAATATTGACTCCCCTTTGAATGACACCAGAAAGACAGCCAGTTGTCAAAATCAATCATTTTTGTTGCTCATAATATGGTATCATTCTTGGTGATGGTAATATACTGCCCAGTGCTAGTCTCAAACCAGCCTGAGACACAGTCTGAGAGCTGCATAACATCTCTCTTCATATAGTCTAGGGAGGTATGTCTCAAGTCATTTCCACCTATATGGACTATGATGGAATCATACAGGTACCTGTGGTGTAATGACTTGACTGGCTGCATGATTTGCCAGTTCCTGGCCCCAAATAAGCAAATAACCATAATCTTGTCCTCATTCAGCTTGGTTAAAGGGACATCAGTATGTCTTACAATAGAACCCCCTATGACGTGAGTCTGGGGAATTGTGTTTGCCTGCTTTAGGGGCTTATTGTCTGGGGCTCCATTAAGAATGTCTCTATGTGAAATATTAGGTCTTGCTTTTTTTCCAAGTGCCTTTGGGACTTTGAGATATGCTGAGGCATAGCTTTTCCAATGGGTGGTCTAGGCAAGCTTTCTTGTTTATGGAGATTGCTTTTAAGTGGCTCAGGATACATTAGTGTGTGTATGTGTGTGTGTGTGTGTGTGTGTGTGTGTGTGTGTGTGTGTGTGTGTGTGTGTGTGTGTGTGTGTGTGTGTAAGGCAGGTGCTGTGTGCATGGTTTTTGACAACCTGATGCACACTTGTATGTGAGAGTTTAGCCTCCACCGTCATTGTGTAAGTACACTGTTCATATACTGTGTCTGCTTCTTTAAGGATTAAGTGATTGTTAGTAAACATAAGACAATTTATGTCAAGATGCCCATATCCAACAGACTGGCTATACAGAAGTTAGGAGATTGCATATCTATGTTGTTTGGTCCGTTGTTTGGACAGCATCAAGGGAGTGGAGTATTGGAGTTAGAAGGCTATCAAGGCTGCTTCATTGGTGTAGACCAATAAGGATCTAAACAGTATAAATTTCTACTAACTTTAATGTTTATACGGTAGTCTATTCTACTAAACCTATATGTATTGCCATTTGACGCCCAACTAGCTGCTCTAAGCTTTTTGCCACACAAGCTATTTTCTCTACAGAGTACAGCTTTACAGACCATTCTATAGGGAATATTTGCTTTCTGGGTGTTTACTACTGTAAAGAGCACTACTTAATGCCACTGTGTGGTGAACACCTCCAAGCAAACATGACAACTTTATAGCACAGAAAAACACAGAAAACTAACTAATGAATCCCTTGACAAATAAAAATACTACAGTATACCTTTTGTGCATTTCCCAACACACATAGACCAGGACAACACCTCCTGCCACAAGATGAATTAACCCAGTCTTGCTAATGTAAAAACACAGTAGAAAAGAACCACAGGGGCAATGCTACAACAAACCAATTAAACAACTAGCTGGAAATCCCTTGCTGAAGGCGATTTCAAGATAGTCTTACAGCAGTAACAGTGAGAGGAAAAGCATTTTCTTTATAAACATACAGTTAAAAGCATAAATAAATGCAGGGAAAATTAGTGGAAACTCAAAATAACTTAACCAAGTGTAATTTACCAGCCAAAAGTACTTAGCTTTGCCTGGATGGCACTAGATTAAAACACTTCTGGAATGCATGCTAAGATGCCAAGCTTTGCTGAGCTCTGAGAAAATGAGCAAGAGCCAATATGTAGAAAAGGAGGTTTACTCAAGAGCAATATTGATTTGCATGGTAGACACAGTATCAAGGATCTATGGAAAATGATGGATGGGAAGAGAAATTAAATGGCTTATACAACAGACAATAGCAATGAAGGGGGGGGGGCATTTGAATGGTCATATGGTTAATTAATTGCATTTAGGGCAGAAACCAAAATAACAACCCAATTTAATGAACTGATGAAGTCATACACAAAACAGGACTTTAATAAAGAGTGTGGTGCAATGAAATCCCAAAAGCCTTACACAACATGCTGTAGATGTTTGCTTTAGCACTGAAGGTTGTTTCCCCATGCACCTTGTGAAAAGGTTTCTTTCTAAACATCCAGTCCCTAATGCAATATAAACAAGGCCAAGGGCTACTGATATATAATCTCCATTTCTTAAGCTGATCAGTAATCAGCCAAACAGAACATTTAAATCAGGAAAAGAGCAATCACTGCTTTTGAGTAAGTTACACCATATTTTGGACATAAGGGGAAAATAAAGATTTCCTCCTCTGCAGCCTACCTAATACTTCAAACCTTCTGTGCCCACTTGGAAGGAGGTGGGATCCGCTCACTTCACTTTAACCTAAATTTTTATAGACCATCTACTAATCCATCTAGAGGTAATCTGAATGTTGCCTGGAAAAGGAATGGTAGTAGTGTGTGTGTGTGTGTGTGTGTGTGTGTGTGTGTGTGTGTGTGTGTGTGTGTGTGTGTGTGTGTGTGTGTGTGTGTGTGTGTGTGTGTGTGTATTTAATGGAAGATATTCCAAATGTATGTATCCAGTGGAACCTGGATTAAATCCAACGTAAGTTATGTAGCAGAAAGATATCCAGAGGCCGAGGAATACAAAACTCTTTATTAAAACAATAAATGGTAAGCGCTTTTGCGGTCATCCGCTTCTTCAGACCATACTACAAACAAAAGGATACAAGTCTTAAATACAGCACTTAATCCAATCACAGATAAAACCAATTAGATAATTAGTGTAGTAAGCTTTTCTTCTTCAGTGCTGGTTTTAAAGAAACAGCACTGTTTAAACCAGGGGGCATGTTAGCTCTGAAGTCAATAATCCATTTTAGTTCTGCATATTCAGTGTTGCTTGTCAGATCACCCTCCCTTGCACTTGCATAAACAATTTGTAAAACCAAAAACTTAAAACAGTGTGAATCACCTGCTTCTTGTACATGTTTAGCTAATGCATTAGTCAATTTTAAATTACAAACGTCATTTAAATGTTCCATTACCCTTGCTTTTAAAGAGAACACCCCAGAACACTGTGTCAACTGAAATTTTATTTTTATGCTGATTGTCTGACTAAGAATATTGTCTGCCTGGCAAAATGCTGCTCCTGTGACTGTTTTTATAATGGAAAGAGTAACAGAACTTTAAAAGAAAGGGTGATGGAACATTTAAATGACATTCGTAATTTAAAATTGACTAATGCATTAGCTAAACATGTACAAGAAGCAGGTGATTCACATTGTTTTAAGTTTTTGGTTTTAAAAATTGTTTATGCAAGTGCAAGGGAGGGTGATCTGACAAACAACACTGAATATGCAGAACTAAGATGGATTATTGACTTCAGAGCTAACATGCCCCCTGGTTTAAACAGTGCTTTTTCTTTAAAACCAGCACTGAAGAAGAAAAGCTTACAAAACTAATTATCTAATTGGCTTTATCTGTGTTTGGTTTAAGTGCTATATTTAAGGCTTGTATCCTTCTGTTTGTAGTATAGTCTGAAGTAGCGGATGACCGTGAAAGCACTTACCATTTTCTGTTTTAATAAAGAATTTTGTATTCCTCGGCCTCTGGATATCTTCTTGTTACATATTTCCAAATGTTTACTGGGTGATAATGCAATCTCAACAACCAAACAGATGGCTATTTCTGAGTTTGTTTCAGAAACAATAAGCTCATTAATAAACTTATTTTCTTCACTTATTTGGGCATGATGTTATTTTACTCATCTGGACTTTTCAGGATGTTGCAACCAAAGTCCTGCCACTTGCTCTTAGCAATGCATTTTATTTTAACCATTTCTATCGTACAATGGCTAACATGGCAAGATTACATATCTTAAAAACTCACTCCTAAGACATTATCCCAAAATAAAACTGATTCAGTTTGCACTGTGTGCACAAGACACTACCAACTCACATCATCCAATGGGTGGACAGAATTCCTTCAGCCTCATGCAGGGGCTCAGCACAGCCATTATTTCTTTAATATACTATATTTTCCCTTGTACAGCATGCAAACAATTCCTCCATTATCTCCCTTTCAGATAATCTAGAAAACTTAGAAAAGACTATCAAACATGCCTTTAAATCTATTGAAAACTGGCTTGTAACTATCAACTTCTTTGTAATCCAAAGAAAACCAAATTTCTTTTATTTTTACCAAAACCACTTAACCATGAGAAGTACAACTTAAAAATCACATCCCTAATTAAGTCTCCAATTGAAGAAGTGCCCCATATAAAACTTCTGGGGGTTACAATAGATGACGACCTCAAATATGACCTCCACATATAAAGCAATAAAACACACACACACACATACACACACACACACACACACACACACACACACACACACACACACACACACACACACACACAAAACAAGGGATGCAATATATTGACAAAAAAATCATTACTGCATCCATCAGTCACTCTTTCCACTACATAACTACTCCCTTCTCTGTTACATGATTCTCCCACCTTAACTAACCTTCAGACCACCACCCTAAAATCTAAACTAGAACAGTGATATATCAAGGTGGTTAGATTTCAGTTAATACAAGTAACACAACACATCACTGTTTTACTCTAAAAGCTTTAAAATGACTAGAATTATCCCATAAAGTAAATCTACCTAACTTCTCTTTAACACATACAATTATATTTAATCCCACTTCCTGCCCAGCTATAAGTAAAGCTCCCCACTACTACCTCCCAAATTGCCATCTTCAGTCTTCTGACAAAAATCTACTAGACATCCACAAGCCTTACAAAATGTGCAGTCAAAGTATGTACTCGCACTGTGCAGCCACACTCTGGGATACAGTCCCCGTGCCAAGCAAGGCAATGCATTACATTCACTTATTTAAACTGCAACTAAAAGAATTCCTCTCAGACTCCGGACTTTGCACATGCTGCTCTCCTGGTTAATAATTTCAGATTTACTTCTCTAATACCTGCACCCTATGTCTCATTTTCTGGTTTTATTTATTTCCTGTTGCTGTTATTTCCCTTGTTCTTTCTCTTGTTTTTACCCTTTTTACCCTGTATTCCACATTTCATCCACTTATTACCTCCAACAAATACTTATTTCTCACTCTCACCCATTCTCCTCCTCCTTATCCACTGATTGAATGTTCCACTCTGATATCTGTAATAAGCTCACTCACTTGTAACATGTCAAAACATTTCACTGCTACATGATATATTTATTCTGTTTTACTGATCGTATATGTGTATTATTCTACATGTCATATGTGTATTAATATTTGCACAGTATATTGTAATATGAATGATGTCAATTTTCACCTATGTATATGGTCTTATATTTGTGGAACTTTTATCCACTGGCCTCTACTGAAAATGGATAACATTATCCAGTTGGACTTCACTGGTAAACAAATGTCAATAAATAAATAAATATATGTGTTAAAGCCACTGCAGATGTATCATGCATTCTTCTGTGCGCAATTAATTTTACCAGTGAATAACAATTGGTCCAGCAGATCATAAATTCAAACCATCTCACAAGCTGTTATGTGACATTTTTTTGTCTCACCGAGGACCTATCCCACTAATATTTGAATATTAAATCTTCTGCCTTTTGTAAACTACTGCTCATGCATTATTATTATGAGTAAGGCTACTTTTTTTCTGAATTGCCTAGTGACTTTCATTTGCATACATTATGTTAAAATGCTGTGCATGTGATTCTTGCATTCTTGACTTATTATGCCCTATTTAAAACCAAAGGAAACCAAAGCGAGAACCGTAAAAAACTGGATTTATTAACATAAGCGCTTTCAGAAAAGTCAGTGCTCTTCCTTCATCAGGATCACTTTGGTTTTAAACAGTTTGTTTTGGTTTTCGTGTGTTTTTGGTTTTTTATTATGCCCTATACCTTTGTCTCCACAGGAGCTCTGGAAGGCTGGCTTCTAACTTACAGCTGTTGCATTCTGAGGGTATTGACACACTCAGCCTATGAACACACAATAAAAACAGGTGTTCCTGTCTTTCAAATCATAATTGTTACTGTGGAAGTACAAAGAAATGCTCATCTGCAAAGTGGTACCATTTGTCTGAGTCATAAGGTGGCATTTCTACTTGTTACACATAAGCATAACAAGTATGTGTGAGGACTGAATGACTGCAGGGAGAAGTACTAGATCAGGAAAGGCTACTGTTTTATCGATTGCAGAGATGTATCACCAACCTGATGAACCAGCATTCCGGCAGTGTCCATGATTCCCATATTTGGCACACAAGCTCATTGCACCACCTCTTCCTGCATGGTAAGATTCCTCACGGTCACATAGTTTGTATGTGCAAATGCTGTTTTACTGTTGCTAACCATAATCATTTTCTGTCTCTGCAAAGTGGCATATACAGTATTCAGCAATCACGCCTGTGTTGTTATGTGTCCTCTCACCATTTTGTTTTCCAGGTAACATAGGTCAGCACTCAAACCATGGGTAATGACACCAGTCTGTAACCCTTATAGATTTGCTGTAAAGTGCTTTATCACGGCCCTCTCAGAGAAATGGATAGTCATCGTGTAAGTGTTTGACCAATTCAAAGCTCATTTCCAGGAGGAACAATTCAGTATGAACTTGCTACTGCATACAGAATTTTTATCACTACTATCTTTTGCATATGATCAGGCATTAGTTTGGCCTATAACTACCACAGATGGTTACTGATAGTTGCAGTACAGCTCCCTCCGTCTTTTGTCCTAACAATGGCAGTGGCAAGTGAATGGCATTAGCTTGGCAACCCATCTGTGATTGCTGCTGTTTTTTTGGCTGTGATTGTCTGCATACTGTTTTTCATGTACAAGGAATAATTGCAACGTTTGCCCTGTCTGCAAAATAACTTTTGTGTGAGTAATATCTAAGTTATAGATGGTCAGAAATGTAACTTAGATTTGAAAGGGTCACATATAATGTTCCCTAAGGCTAGTGAGGCTGATGGTCCTAGAGATTATGAGCGAGTGTTAGCATGTGAGACTGATGCTGAATTGTTCTGATGGCAGAATCTAGTGGTTGGAACCACTTGATACTGACCTAATAGTGCTGCAGCACTTATACCTTGACTGGGAGGTTAAACCAGGTGTTGTGGATGTCTGATAAAGCCGTACAGCTTCTTCTTTGGCAGATCCACATAAATGGCTGTGGCACTTTTTTGAGATACACATGTTATTCAGTCTACTTATCTACTATGTGCATGTACACTCCCACATCCACGTCCAGGTATGTCCAGGTATGTCTCCATTGTGTGCCTGGTAATTCCTTACTAGTGATTACATGGAGGCTGAACATGGATGTCATGTCTGCAACCATACTGAGCATGAGGATCATCATGGTATTGTCCCTGACCTCTACTATTCCCATGTATGGGTCAGTTTTCTCATGTGTACCTTGTAGCTCACTAAGCATCTCTACCTGACTCTCAGTGGCAGTAGCCTGTGCCTGAACTGTGTCAAGGTACATCTACTATGAAATACATCTTCATGTGGCATCCCTATGTACAGCTGTGACAATATTCACTGCTACCGCTGAAAGGGTAGATTCTTCACCAAGGGGTTCAGGCTATGCACAAGAAACAGATGTTGAGGTGCATGGTGTTTCCCTCCTTTTGTAATGTCATTTCTTCATGATGTTGAGTGTGTGAGCCAGTGTCACTGCCTACGGAGTTATAACCTGGTGTGCTGTAGGAGGCTCTGCCAGTATACTTTATGAACTGAGTGCTATTCTCCTGAGGCTGTGACATGAGAATGACAGCAATGTCATCACCGTCAGCAGCCATTCGGCTGTCAGCATCAGCCTGCTGTGGTGCAGTACAGCACGTGATTGTTTCTGATACTGACCATATGAATAAATATGTGAAGATGTTTTTAATGTCACCTGTTACTGTTAGAATGACTTTTTGCATAAAACTATGAAGCCCACACGTACTATGCTGATCCTGTAGAGGGTTTGCTCCACCTGTTATTGATGAAGGTCCTGATGTAGCATGTGAGTTATATGTATGAAGGCATCATGCCGAGTACATCTAACCAGAAAATAGCAAAGCCAGCTTAACACTGATGTTCCACAGTACAAGACTGTGTATGCTGTAGGTGTCTGAAAAACATGGTGTCAGTATCAGCTCAGCTGATTCTTGCAGCACCATCATCTACATCAGAATCATCACTCCTTATAAAAAAAGGTTCTCCCCATCCAGTGGTGGACTGCAGAAGGGTCTCCACCAGTGCTGCTAGCTTGTGTCCTTGCATGCCCCACCAGATCATTTGCTCTTTTCCTGCACGGTGCCTGCAAATCTGTGGTTCCTTCCCCCTATAGCACTGATATTGGCCACTACATGATTCTACACCTTAGCGCTCTCTCCCTGTTTTGGCACCATCTTTC
>NC_056729.1:364876643-364949143 GCF_019279795.1 Protopterus annectens | reverse complement strand
ATGATACCATTGTTTCCAGGTGAATTCTGAAGAGATTGAAACTCCACTTAATCTTACCTGGTTATGAATGAATAAACAAATAATAATGAGTATCACACAACTAATAATGCACATTTATGCAGTCATATAACATATGTTAAAAAGTAACTGTAAATTTTATCTAACAAAATAATGTGATGTGTGATGTGTGTGTGTGTGTGTGTGTGTGTGTGTGTGTGTGTGTGTGTGTGTGTGTGTGTGTGTGTGTGTTTGTGTGTGTGTCTGTGTGCAGTCCTGTGGGGTGTCGATGAGGTACATCTTAAGAATGTTTCAAATGTATACTACATCAAAAAGCAACATAAGTGACTAGACACTCAACTGAGCAGTTTATTCACAAAATAAATAAAATAGTATTTGTAGTTTACATAGCCATACACAATATTTTAATTTTTTTTGCTAATATTTCTGTTTATTTATTTATTGTATTATGCTAGCTTTTAAAATTACTGCTTGCAAAGAAGTGCTGAATTGTAAATATGAGCAAATGGAGCTTCCTGGCAGACAATATTTGATAAGCCAGACTAAAGCCAACAAAACGTCAATTTTCCTAGGTTCTTCTTTTTTTATTTCATAAATGGCAGTGTTTATCTATCGTAACTGAAAATAGGAGGAGCAGTGCACTGGAATGTAAGCCATTGATAGTACAAAGTGTAGTGCCTATACCCCAACATACCTCACTAAGGTGATAACACATCAATATTATATTTACAATGGCTCCCTATCACATGGGTGAGATACAAAAGTATGACTCCAGTAAGTCTAAAAAATAAATCAAGATTCAAACACAATAAAACGGCCAGTTTTGAAGCTTACTATTGCCTCTCTACTGTTACATAAAGTGCTTCTGCAGAAGAATTGCCTCACTGCACATCCTGTTTCAGAGAGGGCTTTGCTCCCATCAACTATAGCAGGCAGGATATTCATTTAATAAAGCAGAAGACTTCCTCTGAGAAAACTCATTCAGAGATGTTCAAGACAGGACATTAGGAAATTCAAGGGACAGGAAATTAATGTAATGTTTACCGCACTCTCTGCAGTTATTTCTTAATCAGTGTCTGTATTATCTTTGTCTCGTACTTGTGAATAACTTCAGTTTTTAATCTCTGCTTTCCCGCACTGCTGACGACCTTTCCATAACAAGCATATGTATCATATACTTTATGCAAAATATTCTTAATTCCTTATTCTGGGCTAACACCAAATAATATAATCAAATTCAAGTTTATTGTAGTACTTATCTCCTAAGCTATTTTCTTATAACAAAACACTGAACATACGATATAAAAATGAGTCGGCAGAGCTAAAACTGAAAAGTGAAATATTATCAAGAATATTCTACTCTCTGGGTAATGTATCTCAGAAATTAGCAACAACAACACCAAAAAAAAAAAAAGCTCATTCAAATTTCAATCAAAGTTCAAGTCATGTTTACACCACACTCCAAAGTCCAGATTCAATAAAATGCTGGCAGCACTCTTTAATAATAAGGTTGCCAGACTGTAAATGTTAAAGGGTCCAAACACACCTTGACCATATATTGGCAAAATGTACACATAAAATCTCCATCCCATATGTAAATTCTAATTTATAATAGTATGTTAGAATAGCTCCACAATCTATTAATGGCCTCAGGCCAGTAAAACAAATAAATTAAAGATGCTAGAGGCACTGACAAAAAATATGAAATCTGCCAATCAGGTTCATAAGACCAGGATGAATCCAGGATCCAACAGCAGCACTAAATGTTAAAACTAGTAGTAAGCTGTTAACACCAACAGTCCCAGGGCCCTGCAAATGATGACATCAAACCTGATGTAGCAGCTGAAGGGACAGGCACTACAGAAGGAAATTCCAGGATTACTCAGATTATCACCTGCAGCAGTATATCTAAAAGAAACTATTGAGTAGCACAGTCTAACACAGAGGGTTCCAGACTCAAAAGGGTCCTCAAACCGCTGACTATAGAATCACCCGTGCAGTTAAAGAGATGAAAAAGATGAAAAAGACATAAAATCTAACTTCAGAGAGCTGAAAGGTATGAAGATAAAATAGCAAAGATACCTGGGATGTTTAGCACATTCCATCCACCTCTTCACCAAACTAAACCATAATTAAAAAAAAAAGGAAGAAATTCATTCCAAGATAGCCAGTCCTTGTGCTACACTGTATGAAGGAGAAGAAGAACTAGCCACTCACTGAGAGAAAAATATATTTAGTACTGTAGTGACTGAAAAAACATACTCAGCAGAATGTTTCATTAAAGTAAACGGGACATGATTTGTTGGAAAAGCAGATAGTGAAAAATACACAGTGCAATGCAGTATACTACCAGTAAAACCCAGCCAACCTAAACCTAAGGGGCCTGATTTGGTGGTTATCAATAGTTTGCAGAAAGTGACCACTACATCTGGAAGAATGATTTATTTTTAATTGATGTCCAAAGTTGTTTCTATAGGAGCTAATCTAACCTTTATTGGGTGAAGTGGGACTGCTTCTCAACCATTTCTGTCGTTATGATGAGCAGTGTCTAAAAACTAGATTGGGCTACATTATTGTGAATGAGGGGCTACCCCAATCCCTGTTTCTGTCCATATCAAGTATATTTCATGGACACACTGTGCTTTTTATAGGATCACTGTAAGTGAACTGGCCTCTTATACCATGGAATGTCTTGTCTTGTCTCAAGGACATTCAAATCTTCTGAGGTCTAAGTTCTCCAAATGGTTATTTCTTCTGATTTTTTTAGACAATTAAGGCGATGTCTTACAACATTATATATTTTTTTACCACTAATTGGGGGATGGGAGTGTGATAGCACAGCCCCAACATGGTGCCTGATGTGTCCTGCTATCCAAGTTCTGCAACCATATTGTGCTCCAGCAAGAAGCAGAAGCTGGTGCCACCAAAGCCAACTAGTTTAAGAAGAGTAAGGATTCACTTGGTATGAAATTGTTTGGAGCATTTAGATTTCCTCAATATCTAGTTAGAGGTCACAGCAGTTTACACGTATCATCTGAGTTACTGCCTGAGCTTCATACTTCAGAAGTGCTTTATACATATAGCACTGTAACTGAGACCAGGTTTCTGTCAGGAGGTGATGGTACTAAACCTTGCCAACTGGTTTGATGCTCAGCGTGATAATTATTTAGTTGGGCTAGCATGCTTAATCCTTGAAATTATAACCAGAGGTTCAGATATCAATTCAGCCTAGAATAAAAAATATGCATTTGTGAAAGTGAGATAGGCAGTTAGGTAAAAGAAGCAGAAGAATTCAGCCTAGAATAAAAAATATGCATTTGTGAAAGTGAGATAGCAGTTAGGTAAAAGAAGCAGAAGAATTCAGCCTAGAATAAAAAATACGCATTTGTGAAAGTGAGATAGCAGTTAGGTAAAAGAAGCAGAAGTCTGTATATCAAGAAACTGTATAAGTAGCATCCCAGCAAGTAGATAGTGTTTGTGAGGAAGGAATGCAGCACAATTTCTGCACACTGACTTTCTACTGAAAAAAAGGATAGCACAGTCAGCTCTTGTTGAAACTATAAGATTTAAGCAGCTTGTTTCCATTATTGTTGCAACTGAAAAAATAGTGCATTGAGCTACAGCTGGCACTGTGGTATTTTGATTCTATTTTCTGAACCAGTTGCTTGCCATAAGCGGATCTATATTATCACTATGTCACATGTTTGCAAATAACATCTTAAAGTATCACAAGTGAAGTCATGATGGGGATATTGAAGTTTAGCACTGAGGTGTATGCAATTATCAAAGTGATGTGTCAACATTAAAAACTCAGCTTACATGAAAACAGTGTCTGAATGGAGAGATGAAATTAGAAAGAAAAGAGAGTAGTATTGCTGGAATTAGTCCTCAAATCTCGATGAGTACCATCATGTGTAGGAACCTGTTTTTATAAAATCTCAGTGAGATAACAATGATTTGACATTGGGTAAGATGGCGTTTCAGGTCGTAGCCTGCTATAGGGCCCCAACCATGTCCCAAGACTCTCAATCCATGTTCCTAAGCACCCTGGCAACTATTAGGGTCCATCCCAACACTCTCATACTAGGTGACTTCAACTATCCCTCCATCAACTGGGAAAACTACTCATACACCAATACACTAGCCCAATGCTTCCTGGAATTCATCAATTCCAATGCCCTGGACCAGGTCATTCTTACCCCCACTAGTGGAAGAAACATCCTTGACCTGGTTATTACTAACATGGGCGACCATTGCTCTACACCTATAGTCAATTCCTCCCTGGTTAGAGCTGACCACAAACTAATCACCAAGTAAATCCACATCTCAGCCACACCCCCCATAAAGGTAACCACCATGAAAAACTTCTCCAAAACTGACTTTGGGCTCCTAAAAATAGAGGTGGCTAACTTCACCGCACCCATGTCAATGGAAAATAGATGTATGACTGCCGAATCATACAACAGTGCACTGTATGAACACGTACATAAATGCAAAGAACTAGCCATACCCAACAGAACCAAGACACTCTCCTCCAAAACAAAGGAAGCCAATCTGGTGGTCCCCTGGAATTAATAAACTCTACAGCAGAAGGAAGAAACTGTTGCAGAAAAAGGTGAAGTTCCAAGACTGGAAAAACTCCCTTATTAGCCTCAACAAAAAGTTGAGATCTCTCATCAAAACCTCTAAAGCAAGCTATGAAGGCAGAATTGCGGCAGACACTAAAAACAATCACAAGGCCTTCTATAGTTATAACAAGAATTTCCACGGCAATACCTAGGTTTGCTCTGAGTTACTGCACAATGGTACCTCCTATACTGAGCCAACAGATATTGCTAACATACTGGCTGACAGATTCAGTGCCATCTTTACCCCTCTCTCCCCTCCTAAAGGACCAATCACAATATTGGAGGAATGCCAGGCATCCAGAATTACTGCAGCACAGGTTAAAGCTGCATTATCCAAGGCCAAGAATACAGCTTCCATGGGACCCGACAATATCCCTGAATGTGTTCTACATGAACTACAATGTGAATTGGCACCACAACTGTGTGCCCTGTTCAATCACAGCCTCACCTCAGGCTTTGTCCCTACTGAATGGCAGACTGCCACAGTCATCCCTCTCCATAAAGGGGGAGTGACTACAGAGCCTAGGAATTATTCCCCTATTAGCATGATGAGTCTGATATGTAAGGCATTGGAGCACATCATCATGGACCTAATTAACAAGGATATAGAGAATCTTCAAACTCTAGATCCCATGCAATTTGCTTTTGTGAAAGGTAGATCACACCTGCTCAACCTGGTTGACTTCTTTGAGTCAGTCACCAGAGCTGTGGATGAGGCAAAGGCAGTTCAAACAGCCTACCTTGATCTGGCCAAGGCCTTTGATACCATTCCCCACTCAGGAATTATTGATAAACTCACTAAATTAGGCATCAACCCGTATATCACTAGGTGGGTTGCAAACTGGTTCACAGATAGAACCCACACTGTGAAAGTAGTGGACTCCAAGTCAGATTGCTGGCCAGTCACGAGTGAAGTCCTACAGAAATCGGTCCTGGGTCCTCTCCTGTTTGACATCTATTTCTCAGAAATCCAGGGCAAAAAGGAGGGACTCTGGCTGACAAAGTTCACAGATGACTGCAAGCTTGGAGCCATTATTAACTCCCCAAGTGATGTAGACATCCTGCAGAAAGGCCTCACTGAGACCAGTGACTGGTGTCAAAACCATAGCCTTAAGCTTATTGCCAAAAAATTCATGGTCTCCCCTTTGGGAAAAACTCAGTTCCCACTAATTACCACATTGATGGGAGCCCACTGAACACGGAATGTGTTATAAGAGATCTGGGGACACAGGTTGACAGCAGCCTCTCCTTCAACCAACACATTGCCGCTGTGGTCAGAAAGTCTTTCTATGTGGCACATCTAATTACCAAGGGTTTTGTATCCAGGAAGAAAGAGGTCATCATCTATCGCTACTCTTCCCTCATTAGGCCAATCATTGAGTATAATGCCCCATTTGGCATGTACCTTACTAGACATCTGCAACAGCTGGAAAGGCCACACAAGTACCTCACAAAGAGGATCCTAGGCCTTAAATACATGTCCTACATGGACAGACTCAAAAACACTCCTGCTATTCTCTGTGAAATATCATCTACTAAGAGGTGATCTCTGCTTGACTTACAAAGCCATGTCTGACCCAGCTCTATTAGAAATGCTACATCTATAGAAATCCCAATCCCTCCGCACCACACTCTCCAGAGACCTCAACCTCATTACCACAATCAACAGAACATGCTGGAGGGACAGGTTTATAGCCCAGAGACTGCCCATGCTCTGGAATAGACTTCCCATACATGTCAAGCAGAGCACCTCATTGGCCCTCTTCAAGAGAAATATTGATGAGTGGATGTGAAATAGAAAGTTCACCCCAGGGATCACTCCAGTGCCTCTACTTGATAGAGGCACTGGGAATTAATGTTGGGTGGCACAATGCTAGGGCACTTCTGCGGGCTAGGCTTGCAAAGGCTTCAGGGCCATTAGCCTAGTACACACCTATGAACCTTTGAACCTAAGATATATAGACTGTGTTTTATATGCCATGGACAGAAGTAGGTTAACAAATTAAAAAAGACAGTCGGACACAATGGTCCTGGGATAAAAAACTGTCCAATCCTAGAGTACACACTCATGCAAGGACTGTAAAAAACATAGCAGTGCAGAATCCTCAAGACATGCAAACATTCATATAATGGGGTTAGGCCAGGCTGAGGAGGAGGATGGCCCCCGTTGTAGAAGGAAGTAGTAGCCCACAGAAAACACAAAACTAACAGGTCAAAAAGGAGCCATGAAAGATGACAGAGCAGACTGTTGAGGATAAGGAAGACATTATGTAAATAAACAAACAAATAAATAAATAAATAAGTAAATTTAGAATGTATAAATTCTAATATTGGTCATGTCACAACATGATGGAACAACGAGTCTCCAAAATAAAGAGAAACAAACAGAATGGGAGACATCTGAAGAAGAAATATGGACATGGGAAACAAAAGAGATTTAATATGGTGCAATATTTATGCAAAAGAGAAAGTAAAACTAATCATACAAAAAGAGCAGCACTAAAGATATTTGACAGCACTAGGGATCAAGGAGTCCCCAAATTATGGTGAAACAGGAGGAGTGGAAGGCATCTGAAATGCATGCCCCATGTTTTTGCTCTGATGCCTTCTGTAAGAAACCAGTACTAAGGTTCAGCTGAAGTTATGTAGCAGGAAAAGGAGCAGCAAGCAGTGGCAACTCTGATGCAGGCAATATTGTGGAGTGATGGGCTAATGAGTTCCCATCTGAAGGAGCAACAGATAATGCAGGATGCAGCTGAAGACAATATGCAACATGAAAATGTTTGGGGAATTTCTGTAGAATACTCGCAAGAAACAAAGAATAAAGAAGGTGCTCTCGGCTAGAGTAAAATGATCTAAGGGAAGAGCTGCTTGATTTAATAGAGACAGGCATAGTAAGATTAATGAAAAAATAGATTACACAAGACTCAGAATGTTTGAATTCTGAGAAATCAGATGAATACATTAATCAGGACTTTTAAGAGAAAGATAATATAACAGAAATAAATAGGCTATATTACTGTCCAGCTAAATAAATAACAGATAAAGTCTTATCACAAAAAATAGAGAGCAATAAGGGAAAAGAAGGGAAGAAATAAGATGCCACCATGGAAGCATTAAATGGAGAACAGATACAGAGCAAATAAGACAAGAAGTATCAATGTTAGAAGAACACAGAAGGTGGAACAGACAACGGAATTACTTATAAAAATAGATGTGGTAAAAGCAGTGCACAATATAAAAACAGACCATGATCTTGCATTTATTATTGCAAGTATTAAACTGAAAATATCAGCACAAGCAAGAAAAACTTAGAAGACATGCAGGTAAGTATAAAGGAAAAGTACAAAATAAGAAATTAGTTGATGACCCCCATAAAAGTTTTTTAGAGAACTGGTAAACAAAGCAGATTCTATCATTCTCTCCAGCCATGGCCATTATAGTTAGGCCAGGACTCACTAACAATTTTCTCTTTCTCTTAATCCTTACCCCTCTAATTTTATCATATTTCCTTACTTCCTATGAATATCTAACCATCTCTATATTTCAACACCCCCTAAAACAAACTACTCTATGTATTAAACTAGCCCCACAAATACACAGTAACATTACATCCTCATCAGCCTACCATCCTCCACAATTTCATAGACTTTACCATATAAAGTATCACCAGACTAGAAAATCTATCCTCTTTTTATGTAAGCTCTTGAAACATTCTCATACTCCTCTGCAGCATCTACTACTTCATGGTGATATTCAACCAAACCCAGGCCCAAACACCTCCATCTCTGATCCCAATTCATCCTATCCCAACACCTCCTACACTCTCACTAATTCCCATAACTCTCTACTCATAGGCCACCTCAATGTATGCAGCTTAAACAATAAAATTACCCAACTACATACCCTCCTAGACTTACACTCCTTTAACATCCTATGTCTAACTGAAACATGGTTCAAACCTGTTACTAAGGATAATGATATAATCCCACCAGGTTACAACATCCTACGTTTCGACCGCCTAAATAAAAAAGGTGGTGGGGTTGCTATACTGAATAAATGTAAACTAGAGGTATTATCAATAGATGTAAAACCTCATCCACCCAGTAATGCTGAAATGTTAATCTCTAAGCTCCAGATTAACACTAATAAATCATTAAATATAATTTGTACCTATATCCCTCCAGGTAATAACATTAATACTCTTGAGAATATCCTTAGTTGGCTATCAACTTCCTTCTCACAAGAAACTATACTCCTTGGAGACTTCAACATAGACTGGAACTGTTGTACCTCTGGCAAACTAACTACCCACATAAACCTTTATGGCTTTAATCAAATTATCACCTCCCCTACTAGAACCCATAAACCCAGCAATAGGCAAGCCACCTTAGACTGGATACTGGTAAAAAGCAACCCCTCTCTTATAAAACAGGTGTACTCCCTGATGATATTAGTGATCATTCCCTTACCTTCCTAACCAGACACAAAATCATTATATCCAACCAAGCAACCTTTAGAACTACCCACAACAAATAAACCTTAAAACCAGCTACCTTCCAAGCAGAACTTAAAGCACGCAATTGGTCACCTAAAATACCTACCTCTTGATGAAGCTGTGTCTTATTTTAACACTAAATTCCTACAAATCCAAGAACACCATGCCCGCTCTCGTACAGTTAGAACTAGGAACAAACCAGCACATTGGCTAACAAAAGAAACAAGGCAAAAAATGATTCAGAGAAATAGAATTTGGTCCAAATGGAGAAATACCAAAAACCCAACTGATCAGGAAACCTTTAGACAGCTCAGAAATACTACAAAGAATTCAATACTCCAAGTTAAAAAAACTACTACCAGAAATTCCAGCAAGCCCAGCATCAAAACCCACAAAAATTCTGGACAGGTATAAACAGCCTACTCTACCCAGGACACTCCAAAACACCTACCCCTTCCAATCTGACTCTGAATACTCTTAGCCAAATAGCCAATACTTTTAACATTTTTTTCTCTGAAACAGCTCAGTCCCTAGCAAATACCCTATATTTCACTAGCATCTTTAAGACATGCTCTCTAACCAATGTACCTCCAGCCTTAAAACTGCAGCCTGTTCCAACAACTCTCATCCGCACCCTACTTCACAGACTAAAACCTTATACTCCTTCTGCTGACCTCCTCCCAGCTGAAATTCTACAAATGGCAGCTGGTGTACTTGCTTACCCCATTTCCATCTTAATAAACAGAACTATTACAGAAGGTTCTATCCCATCACTCTGGAAAGTCTCACATATTATCCCATTACACAAAGGAGGCAACTCAACTGAACTCTCCAATTTCCGTCCCATAGCACTACTCTCTCCATTAGCTAAAATCATGGAAAGATGCATTCATCGGCAACTCCTTGATCATCTCCTACTAAATAATCTCTTAGCTGACTGCCAACATGGCTTCAGACCATTCCATAGTACCACTACCGCACTACTATCCTTTTCAGACTGTATTAATAAGAATCGCAATAACAACTTGCTCTCCTCAGCTCTCTTTTTAGACCTTTCCAAAGCCTTCAATATGGTAAATCACCACCTAATGTTAGACACCCTTCAATCACTTATAGTAGACACTTTAACAATCAAATGGTTTAAGTCATATCTTGAAAACAGACAACAAGCAGTCTTCTGGGACAATAACCTATCAACTCAGCTCCCTATCTCCCTAGGGGTCCCACAAGGTTCTATTCTTGGACCCTTCCTCTTTTCTATATTTATTAATAATCTGAATTCATCTCTCCCTCAAACCACCTGCATACAATATGCCGATGACTCTACATTAATCTGTACTGCAGCATCTCAGGCTGAACTACAGTCTAGCACCCAAAAAGTATTCAGCTTAGCAGAAGACTGGTTCTCCAAATGCTGTCTCCTCCTAAACCCTAAGAAAACCAAACTTCTACTTTTTACCCCTACCCAAAACTCTCCCCCTATCTGCTTCTCAGTAGCATCAAATAATGGCACTGTAATAGTACCTGATACCACAACTAAACTTTTAGGTGTAACAATCAATAATAATCTTAGTTTTGACCCACACGTAAAGTTAACCATTAAATCACTTAATAGAAAACTTTGTTCCCTTTATAGGCTAAAAACCTTCCTTACTCCCTCTGCCAAGACTACTATCACCCAAACACACCTAATTTCCACTCTTCTATATGCCTCAACTATCTATACTAACCTAGCCAAAAATAACCTAAACAAACTGGCCACCTCCTATAATAACATTGCCAGATTTGCAACTGGTTCCCCATTCCGTACGCACCATTGCCAAAATTTGAAAAAATTAGGATGGCTGGAACTGCAAAACCAGCTTCTTCTCCAACAACAAACTATTACCCATAAGATCCTGAGTCATCCTACAAATACACCCATACTCTCTACCCTTATTAGCCCTTATAAAAATCTAACAACCCTATGCTCAGCAAATAAGTCACTAGTTGCCACCCTTAAATCTAACAACAAATCTGGAGACTGTCTTTTCAATAATACCTTGGAGCATTTCTCCCCGGGCCTCCGCTGAAAACAGGCTCTATGGAACCTAGTCGGACTTTCCCGGTCAACAAATGATAAATAAAATAAATAAATATTTCTTGGAACAAGCTTCCTAACAAACTAACATCCCTTGTTTTGCTTTGCCCATGTACTAATCCTGACTAATTTTTTCCTCCTCAATCCACCATCTTCACATGCACAAAATATGCATCCCTTGAAAGAATGAGAAAACAAATATCACCCTGTCTTGCCTTTTTATATTAAGTTGTGTTTTATTCTCTAATATTGCCTTTTCACATATTAATCCTGTTACAAACATGTCATTTTTGTATTCTCTTATGTAATGTATATTCACTTTTATTGGTCTCTATGTCAAATTATTTGTTTAAAATATGCATTTTTACGTACTATTTTTGTTTTCAATTTACAATAATGCTGTAGTGGAGCTTTTCTCCCTGGGCATCTACTGAAAATGGACATATATCCAGTTAGAACAGCCCAGTCAACAAATATAAAATAAAAATAAAAAAAATAAATAAATAAAAATATTGAAAACTGTCTTGACATCAAAGAATAAAGTCAAGCTATAAACCAATTTGTTCTTTCTGTTCTGATTTATAGTTTTGGGGTGAATGACTGGCCCCAAATAGTACTGCATCAGATGGACAGGAGAACAAAAACAATGTTTCACGCTTATCAAATGGTAAGTAAAATCAGTGTATACCAAGTTTATATATTCCTCATTCTGAAGAAGTTATGGGCATTCTTGAAATTGATTATATGTATAGATATGTAGTTGTAGGACTTCATTTATATCTGCTGACCTCATCAGATCCAAGCATAGTGAAAGTTCCAAAATATTAGGAGTGGAAGTCTAAGATGACCTCTCTGCTTAGTCAAGTGGAAATGTAAATCAACTCAGAAGTAGCCAAAAGCAGATAGCAACTGAATGTGCCAAAAAAACAAAAGAAAGACTACAAGAAGGATAAGATGACAGGGCAAGAAATCTGGGAAAGGCACAGATATTGTGGCAAGTATATATCTCCTGGGATAGTCTCATGTTGATCAGGATTTGAAAAAGGAGTGGTTAAGGAGAGATGATTTGAAACCAAAAGATAAAAGATTAATAATGGTGTCTCAGGATAGTGGGCTACATACAAGTTGATTTACAAACTCCATTGAACATAAGGAAAAAACAGACAAATGTAGAGTCTGTAAGAAAGAATTGGAAACTGTCGCACATCTTGTTGCTGGGTGTGATTCATTCATGACAGAGGGACTGTACACTGAAAAGCACAATAATGTGACAAGACTATTGCTTCGGGACCACACAAACACTACAATAGTGAAGCAGGCAAGAAGCACTGGAAACATAAACAACAAAGCATTACAGATCTTCTTCTTCTTTCGGCTGCTCCCGTTAGGGGTCGCCACAGCAGATCAACTGTTTCCATTTCCTCCTGTCCTCTGCATCTTGCTCTGTCACACCAACCACCTGCATATCCTCTCTCACCACATCCATAAACCTTATCTTAGGCCTTCCTCTTTTTCTGTTACCTGGCAGCTTCATCCTTAGCATATTTTTTCCCAATACACTCTGCATCCCTCCTCAGCACATGTCCAAACCAACATAATCTTGCCTCTCTGGCTTTGTCTCCAAACCTTCCAACCTGGGCTGACCCTCTAATATACTTATTCTTAATGCTGTCCATCCTTGTCACACCCAGTGCAGCAAATCTTAACATCTTCAACTCTGCCACGTCAAGCTCTGACGCCTGCCTTTTTGTCAGTGCCACTGTCTCCAACCCATATAACATAGCTGGTCTCACTACCCTCTTGTAGACCTTCCCTTTCACTCTTACTGGTACGCGTCTGTCACAAATTACTCCTGACACTCTTCTCCACCTACTCCATCCTGCCTGTACTCTCTTCTTCACCTCTCTTCCACACTCACCATTACTCTGAACTGTTGATCCCAAGTACTTAAACTCATTCACCTTCGCCACCTCTACTCCCTGCATCATCACCATTCCTCTATCCTTCCTCTCATTTACACACATACATTCTGTCTTAGTCCTGCTGACCTTCATTCCTCTTCTCTCTAGAGCATATCTCCACCTCTCCAGGGTCTCCTCCACCTGTTCCCTACTCTCACTACAGATCACAATGTCATCTGCAAACATCATAGTCCACGGGGACTCCTGTCTGATCTCGTCTGTCAACCTGTCCATCACCACTGCAAATAAGAAAGGGCTCAGAGCTGATCCTTGATGTAATCCCACCTCCACCTTAAACACATCCGTCACTCCCACCGCAGACCTCACCACTGTCACACTACCCTCGTACATATCTTGTACCACTCTTACATACTTCTCTGACACTCCCGACTTCCTCATACAATACCACAACTCCTCTCTAGGCACCCTGTCATATGCTTTCTCTAAATCCACAAAGACACACTGCAACTCCTTCTGACCTTCTCTGTACTTCTCCATCAACACTCTCAGAGCAAACTTTGCATCTGTAGTGCTCTTTCCTGGCATGAAACCATACTGCTGATCACTAATCATCACCTCCCTTCTTAACCTAGCTTCCACTACTCTTTCCCATAACTTCATGCTGTGACTGATCAGTTTAATCCCTCTGTAATTACTACAGCTCTGCACATCACCCTTATTCTTAAAAATCAGTACTAAAACACTTTTTCTCCATTCCTCAGGCATCCTCTCACTTTCCAAGATTTCATTAAACAATCTAGTTAAAAACTCCACTGCCATTTCACCTAAACACCTCCATGCTTCCACAGGTATGTCATCTGGACCACAGCCTTTCCGTTCTTCATCCTCTTCATAGCTATCCTTACAGATAATGATGAAATATATATCATACGGGAATCACACATTACCAACAGTTCTAAAAGTAAATGTGAGAAAACCAGATATAGTAGTCCATGAAAAAAAGACAAAAGTAGCATTGATCATTAAAATTGCTACACCTAGTGACTACAGTGTCTCACATACAGAGAGACACAGAGTCATAAAATATCAGGATTTGCAGACAGAAATGAGAGCAATGTGGAAGAAAGACATCCAGATGGTTCCGATAGTAGTAGGTGAAATGGGTTTAATAATAATAATAATAATAATAATAATAATAATAATAATAATAAAATACATTCATACTTAGATATGCTACCAATACATGTAACTCCTTATGAATTATAGACAGAGACAATTCTGGGCACATTGTGGATGTTGAGAAGAACACGCTTAGCTAAAATCAAAGACTGAAGGAATACTAATTTCATGAACTCTAATCATACCCTGATTTAGGGGTGGGGTTCAATCCTGTCATGTTATTAGAAACCCAAAAGACTTGAAATTAAACTGGGAAGCTGACGTTCAGCACTGAGGTGTATGTAATTGTCAAAAGAATGTGTCAACATTAAAAACTCAGCATATATGCATATGTATTTTTAACCAAAACTCTGTAAGGTATGTTAAAGTACCACTGCAATTTTAAGAATTTGTCTTTTTGTTAGATAATGAATATTATTCACAGAACATATTCAAGAAAACTGGACTTTATGTATGTGTAGTGTGCATGTGTGGTGTGTGCATGTGTGTGTGTGCGTGTGCACGTGAGTGTGCGTGTGTGTGTGTGCACGCGTGTGTGTGTGTGCACATGAGTGTGTGTGTGTGTGTGCGCGTGTGTGTGTGTGTGTGTGTGTGTGTGTGTGTGTGTGTGTGTGTGTGTACTCATACATTGTTAGACATCTTGATTAATTGAGTTGGTTATCAGTGAAGACACATGATAACCAAAGATTTGCTGCACTGTTTTCATTTTAGTCAATAAAAAAGTCAGGGATAATTTTCCTTACTTCTGCATACAGATGCTGTAGTAGTGGAATAAGTACAACAGCCATTTCACAGCAACATTGCAGGTGTCCTAGGCTATATCACAAACTACAGCCTTATATACATTATCAAAACGTTCTCAAAAGTGAGAAAGAGCAACGGTAAAGAAGAAGAAACACTGCCATAAAGAATCACTCAGGCCACTAAAATGGAAAGTATGTTGTCTTACAAAGCTGGAGATAGAGGTGTTTGTATTCTGTTGGCTCATGTATTACCTGCTTGCCACTAACTACTTGATGCAGTAAGTTTTTAGAACACTGCGACTGCATAGTAGAGATGAAGATGCAGTAGTTGCCCTATCTAATTTAAAAACAGAATTTTTACATAGGGGATACTCGCTTGCAGACATTGAACAGACTATCTCTAATGCCTGGAAGCTGAGAAGCACTAGATGTAAACCTTATTTTAATGCTGGTGATGCTGCTGACAATACAGGCTTCCTGAATTTGGCCCAAGATATATTAACAGAACTAGTAATGATTTTAGAGTGGTGTTTCAGTTTTCCAGTAACATCAATCAATACTTAGATGTAGTCAAAAAGCACTGGTATTTGCTACAAGAAGTGCCTGGATTGGTAGACAAGATCGGACATTCTCCTATTTTTAGTTTTAGAAATAATAAATCCCTTAAACAACATCTATGTCATGGTGAATTATCTAGAACTATTATTAGATCCAATCAGCATGGTACTTTTCCATGCAGGAATTGCAGTGCTTGTCAATTTATATATAGTAAAAATAAATATGTACATCCTACTAGGAAATTTTCTTTGTACACTAATCAATACACTAATTGCAGATCTACAGATGTGGTCTATTATTGTTTTTGTGTACAATGTCCTGCTTTTTATGTAGGAAAAACAAATAAAATGATTAAAGATCGTATTTTAGACCACCTAAGAGATATTAGTAATAATAAACCATCAAATGCTGTAGCCAATCATGTTATGTCCAATGGCCGTTCTCATTCCTTTAAGTTTTTTGTTCTACAACATATTCATAGAAACCCCAGAGGTGGTGACATTGAGAATATCACAGAGGGACATGAACAGAAGTGAATTTTGAAACTTAATGCTGAAAAGTATCCTGGTTTGAATGCTACTACTTCTTTGGTCCCTTTTTTAAAGGCTAGACATCTCAAGCATTAAGATTAGCTAAGTTCTTTCAAAATTAGTCTATGTATTTAACTAGTTTTTAGTTTCCAAGTATTCTATTTAATTTTTTCCTGCCTAGTATTTTTCCATGTTTTATAATGATTTTATAAGTTTTTTAAGTGCTTTCTCATGTATAGTATTTGATCCCTTTTTGTACTATGTTTTTAAGCAATGTTCTTAAGCAATGCTTTTTTTAGTTTGAGCATGAGGCTTAATTGTTTTTCACTGCTACTTAATCATTGTGTGATTTTATTGATTAATTGGCATTTTAGAATATCTATTTAAGCCTGTGCATTTTTTACTGTGGTGTCTGATGAAGCAACTTCGGTTGTGAAAGCGCTTACCACTTTGTACTTTGCTGTGATTAAACGTTTTGCTGTGTTATCTTGGTGCATTTTTTACTTTTTATCTTTCATTTGGATTTGTTTCTGCACCAAGGTTTTACACAACATGGTTTCTTTGGTTTTCTGTTGATGCAGTAAGTACTCAACTACTCCATAGCTTGATCCTGCTACACTCATACATATGCCTGTCCAGAATCGTAACTGTAACCCAAAAAAGACTTACCTATTCCGTAGCTCTAATCCCAAATTGTGCTCCTTCACCTAACCCAAATACTTTAGTCGTTGCTTAACTCTAATCCCAACTCATACTCCATAAACCTAAAACATCCAGTTGTTCCCTAACTAATCCCAAACCACACCCTAAAACTAATACTACCAGATATACCCTAAAGGTAATCCCATAGGTTCCTGATCCAGAAACTCCCCATACTCTGGAATAGACTGCCCATACGTGTCAAGCAGAGCACCTCATTGGCCCTCTTCAAAATGAACTTTTATGATTGGATGGGAGATAGGAAATTCACCCCGGGGATCATGTCAGTTGCCCTGCTAGACAGGGCCCCAGAGAAGTAAATATTGTGGGAAAAAAATTCCAGGGAATTGTTATGGCTAGGCTTGCATAGGCATTAGGGCCGATAGCCTAGTACCAACCTATGAACCTATGAACCTATAACCTTGCTCTCTAAACCTAGAACTCCTAGTAGCTTAATAGTAGCTTTTGATATCCATATTGCCAAACCCTGATACCTAACCCTATCATTAAAACTCCACATTGATCTTCTAAGCACAAACCATGATACCTGAACTTAAAATTCTCAGTCTCTCCATCACTCTTAGCAGACTCAGTAGCTCAACAGGTAGTATGCTCACATTTAGTAATAGAAGAATAAAAAGCTGTGGGTTCTAGTTCCACGTCAGGTATTTGGATTAATTGTTTTCAGTACTGACACTGCAGTGCAGCTGAAAGGGGGATGAGGTGGAATGCTGTACTCCTGAGTGTGCTATCCTGAGACTTTAAACCCAGGCCAAATCTGCCTATGTTAGTTGTAGCTGAGGTGGATATAAAAGATTCACTGACAGTTATCTCAAAGTGTAGGGAAATCTCCCTGGTCCCCTGGCCAAATTTACTCTAGTCAGTATAAATGCCACCTCAGGTCTCCTCTGAAAGAGACCATTGTCCTAGTGGGACTAGCCCCAACAACAAAGTGTAAATAAAAATAACTAAATAAAAATCCTAATTACTAACCCTAAACCTAATGTTCCTATTTTCTTTTTAACTCTTATATCTCAAACCTCACTCCCTTCCAGCAAAACTTGCAGTCACACCTAACTCCACCAAAGTCCCACATGCTACCACTTACTCCATCTGGCACTAGTACTTACCTTACTCAAACTTCCATACCTATTTGCCTGCAAAATGAACACCTGTTTACAGGACTGTAAGATGACAAGTAGCTCTTTGTTCTTATCCAATCCTGTATCATGGTTTTGTGAATAGAAAATCAAACATTATCTCTTTTCTTATGTAGAAATGAAATGAATGAGTATTCTGAGCACTGTACTAGTTATCCATAACATTAGGATTCCTCTTAGTGTTTTTTTAAGAGAATGTTTCTAGTATAACTGATTTAGTGCTGAGTTACAGAGGTGGATCATAACCAAATGGGACCCTACACAAGGCAATCAACTCTGACCCCCCCCCCCCCAGCCATATCACTATCCCTTTACTAGGCTGTCTCTTCCTATTTACCATAAAACACTGTTTATAACTGTCAGTGTGCATATGACTTTGCTGTTTTACTTTTAAAATGATCATAAGGAGTTGGATTTAAATTAAAACTTTTATAAAAAAACTGCAGCAGAAACACAGAAAGGCATTTCACGAATAAAATAAAACACACTGAAAACAGATTTAGCATGAACAACAGTAAACTTCTCTTTCTTATTGGAACTTACATTTATTGTAAATGCATCTGGCATATAGTGAAACGCTTATTATTTGAAGGGTGCAGGAATTCAAAAGGCAAATGTGGAAATCATTTACTAACAGCTTGGGACAGCCCACTGTACATGAGTGTCACTTTTCAGGGGAAGCCCAGGAATACTGTCTGGTGAATTGACTTGGTCAAACTCGCATGCTAGGCAAATGAGGGACTCAAACCCTGCACTATAGGAAGCAGTTCATTAAGAGCATATAGAATAGTCAGCTATACTAAGTACCAGACACACAGTTGTAGCTCTACACAGTACATTTCGCATGCATGTGCCTGTAAAAAAAAGTTGAATTAAAATCCAGTCACAGTTAATATTTTGACCCACTGGATGACATGTTAATTTCCAGCAGTGCCCAGGAGCACTGCCGGTGTGACTTGTTCAAAGTCACATAGGACACAAATGGAGGTAAAAGGATTTAAAAACTGTACTTTTGAATAAAAGAACTAGTTTTGTTCACAAGTCACAGCCTTAATTGCCAGACAACTCTAATTCACATAAAAAGTAACAGAACAGCATGTATTGCATGGACATGCATTTTCGGAGCAATACAAACTTTTAGATTTTAACGACTCACATTATTACCTGACTGTAATCCTTAGTGATTTAACAACAAATGAAGAAATTAATAAAGGTCTGGCAGATGGTATAAAAGATTAAGGATGTATTCTCTTAATGAGCTGCCTTTTATAGTCAAAGGTACATGGTTTGACTCTTTTTACCTCCATTTTCCTTCTGCATGATTCTTTGCAAGTTACCGAACCAGCCATTGCTTATGGATTGTCCAACATTACAAAAAAAAAGGATAAAGTAAGACTTAGGCAGAGATTTTCTGAACAGTAATTATGAAATTCTAATGACTAGCATTATAGATAATGCTTCTCAGTGACTTAACAAAGGTTGAATATTTTTTCAGTGATACCTATTCAGGTAAAAGGATACACACACTCTCACACACACACACAGACACAAAATGGCAGTGCAGCGGTTTCCAAAATGAACACTTCCTCAGTTGAGCACAAATGCTTCCATAGTTGAGCATAAACACACTTCCAAAAATGAAGTGATTCCACAATTTAAACAAAATGCTTCCAAAGATGCACAGTAAAACTATACATTGAAAATGCAAAATACTTCTGAATCTGCACAGTAAAACTGTAAATGGAAAATGTTTCCAAAAATGACAGCAAAAAAGCTAGAGTTCTGTAGCTGCACAGTAAAACTGTTCCATGCTCTGAGTGTGGTAGTGTCAGGTGGGGAGTTTGACCGGGATGACACACCTGTCAAAGAGTAATGCAGGTGTCCTAAAGCAAGCTCAGGGAGGATAGAAACCTCCTGTGGAGCAGAAGGGCAAAGCTCGCTTAATCTTGATTTTCAGTATGAATACTGACTGTGAAAGCAGGGCTTGATAACCCTTTTGGAATTTTTGATTTTAAGCAGGGGGGGTGTCAGAAAAGTTACCATGGGGACAACTGGTTTGTGGTAGCGAAGTGTTCAAAGCAAGTTCATTTTTTGATCCTTCAATGTCGGCTGTCCCCATCATTGTGAAGCAGAATTCATCAGGCATTGGATTATTCATCCACTAACAGGGAACATGAGCTGGGTTTAGACCACTGTGAGCATTGTTGTATTGCAGTTCTTCTACAATAAAATGGATCTAATAAAAGTAAGCACTGTTATATTTTTCCTTTATCAATGGTACATGAAGGTGAACCTGCCATTCTTTCATGGATTCTGCAAAGCAAAACTGAAATATTATATTAAAGAGAAGCAGAAAGAGACAGGAGCTAGCTTTTGCCAGAGGTAGTATTATGCAGTGAGAAAGCTTACTTGCATTAGAGTGCATTGCCATTAAATTTCTAATGCATTGTCTCTGAATGTTATGCATACTAACTTCCTGGTTCTAACTGAAGAGTGTATTATGGCTTTTATGGAAAGTATGTAAAAGTCCACTACCCTTCTTGCAAGTCTTTGGTTTCCAACATGCATACAGGAAGATTTTTTTTTCTTTCGGGAAAAATTGGATATTAAATATCTGAATACCATAATAAAATATGATTAAAATCAAATGGTTAACTTTCCACCAGGGTAGGAAACTATATGCTATTAACACATTTGTACAAACTATGTAAATTTGAACTTGAGTCTTTTTTCCATTAGGTTCCTTTGATCATCTAAAGTTACTTTTTGTTGTACATATGTTCCCGGTAACAAAATCCTACAAAGAAAATTCTATAAAAATGATGTTGCTATCACTGACAGCATGAAGGACATTAGGAAATGCCTGATAATGATAAAATAAATTGTGGACAATCTACTATAATAAATGACATGGCCTGCTGATTGAATGGCATTAACAACAGTTATAAACATTCAATTAAATCATGAATGTGAAAAAAGAGGAACCAGAAGAGAGATGCACTTGAAAATGCCACTAAAAGGTTATTACTTTTTCCTAACCTCTTCCAACTAAACTGCTTCATAAAAAAAAAAGAACATTATTAGGAAACAAAAAAATATAGTATAAGAGTATGTGTGGCTAAGATGATGGCTTGAGTGTAACATGTTTTAATTGCTCTGTTCTACTAGAAAGTTTTGACAGAATTGTACTATCACAATTGATCTAGTCCAGTGGCAGATCCCTGAATTTGCATTGGAGATGCAGTCTTGGAAGTATGCCAGCTAGGAGAGTAGAGCACTGGGGGTGGTGGGCTGTGGAAAGATCACTTTAACATGCCTTTGCAGCACCATTGAAAAGATAATAAAATACAGTTGGTTGTACATCATTGTGGTGTGGCTGTGGTAATGAAGGTAGGTCATTCCTGTCTAGCATATAGCAAGTTTACAAACAGTAGCAGTTATTTCTACATTGTTTGGGAGTCAGTGATTGCCTCCAACTTGCAGTTATCAGCAAACTTGGTGAGCCAAAGGACATCCACATTTGCCTTGACAACTGAGAAGTATATCTCAGGGCCCAGCATTGAACCCTGAAGTACTGTACTGGTGTCTGCCCTCTTGTTGTATGTGGATTCCCTCACTCTAACAACACAGTTCCTATCCGGAAGCCATTTGGCTATCCATCTGGTAATGTAGAGGTTTATGCCTAACTTTGCGAGTTTATCTATAATACCCAAGTGCGGTCAAATGCCTTCTTTAAGGTAGGTATTATGCACTGTCATACCCTCATCCATGTCGGTGGTGACCATGGAGGAGCTGCTCTTGACAAAGCCTAACTGGTTGGGTCTAGCATATGGAGATTTTCTATATTGTTTTTAATCAGGTTCATGATTATCCTTTCCATAGCCTTGCATATGAGGCTATTCAGACTTATGTGTTGGTAGTTTCCTGGGTCAGCTGATGGTCCCCCCCTTGTGCATAGGGATGACAGTAGCTGTCCTTCTCCTTACTGGGACAAAGCCTGTCTGGAGACGGTAGTTAAATAAAAATAGAGTGGGTCTGCTAGGTCATGTTTCAAGCTATTTAATAGGCACAATGTGATTCCTTCAGGGTCCATTGATGCCATGTGTCTAGCTCTAGTGATGACTTGTTCTTTTGTTAGAAGAGGCAAAGGAATGGTAGGGGGTATTTCATGGGGAATGACCAGAGGTAATAAGGGGCTGAAATCTGAGATGAATTTTGTCAGCCAGCAGGTTATCTGTTTGTTCTGGCTGAGTATAGGCAGTGCCAGCTACAGCCAACTCAAGCACATTGTTGAGTGTTTCCCTTACGATTTTGGACATAACTGAAAAATACTTTGTGGTTATCCTTTGCTTGGGAGGCTATTTTAATCTCATATTTTAGCTTTCAAAGATTTGACTAGTTCCCTGATTTGCCTGTTGAGACTAATTAGGGATTTCTTTTTAGAAAATTTTTTCTAGACATGGCCTTAGTTTAGTCAGATATTGCCATTTTTATGCAGTTAAGTGGTTGCTCAGTGCATTCGTGTATACTTCTGCATAGGTCTCTGAGTTTTCAGGGTTAGGGGAGCTTTAAAATTACTTATGCTATCACTTAACAGAAGGTAATTTGCCTTTGAAACTTTCTTTAGGGTTTTAGAGTTTGATGGGGGTTCTACCATTACATTTATTTCAAAGTATACCGATTTATGATCTGATCTTACCAATGAAGACATTACGCTGGGGGTGCAATGCTCTCCCATGTTTGTGAGTGCTATGTTATTTGAGCCCCTAGTGGGAGGGCAGACCAGCTGTTCCACAGTATTTGCATTGACTAAGTCCAGGAATTTATGAGCCTGCAGGTAAGTGGTCATATATGTTTCCTAGTTTAAGGAGAGATAGTTAAAATTGCCCATAAGTAGTGTGTTGGGCTGAATGGTAAGTGATTCCAGAAACTTCAGGCATGCGGAGTAGTTTTCATGGTTCATGGCTTGGGACCTGTAGCTAGCGATGACATAGCGGGGGATTCTACCTATGGTCAGCTGGACATGAATTAGCTCAAGCAAGTCACCCTGCTTGGCCAGTCTAGAGTTGATTGTTTTTTTATGTAAATGGAAACAGATCCTCCTTTTGTTTTTTTTTTTTTTTCCTTTTCAGAGGGTGGTCTGAATGTGTGATAGGCATTGTAGCTTACACTGCTGAGGTGCTCTCTGCAGTCTTGAACCACACCTGTGTAACTGGACAGATGTCAGCATTATCCATGGAAAGGAGAGCTTCCAGGGAGAGTAGTTTCTAGCTAATACTCCTAGCACTGAGCAGGAGTGCCTTCTTCTTGGCATTAGAAGAATTTGTTATGTTTGTAGATCAGTTATATGCAAGGTATAAAAACAAATGTAACCACTGTAGCATATGTGTGATTACAAAGATGTACGTGTTTGTTTGTTTGTGTCTTTCAGCTTTTCCCGGTTAGGGGTCACCACAGCGGAACTCCGGTCCACTAATGATTGGCAGTAGAGTTTTTACGTGCTGGCTTGCCAGGCCTAACGCACAACCTTCAACAAAGGAACACCCGTTCACGCATGTCACCACACAGAAGACGCTCTAACTGAGAATCGAACGGGCAACGTCTAACTGAGGCGACAATGCTACTGCAGCAAAAAAGGTAAAAGTACATTTAAATTTATCTGTAAACATTCTTTCATTGCAATGTAAAACTTTTAAAAAGAAATGCCCACATATGTGAAATGCGTAACCTTGGTGAAGTTTTGCTTTAAGTGTGTGTGAAATAATGTGTAAAAATGTAAATAATCAGCTGGGTATGGAATATTTCAGACATTTTGGAAAATTGTGGCAATTCACAAACCTGTTACTTGTGCTGACAGAGATTTAAGGCAAGTGGAGCACAATGCAAACATTTAGAATAAGTTTAAAAAAAATATGGATGTTTTATACGTTTTTCTATATGAGTATCTTTATGTGGACATCCTGATTATGTCATTGAAAGATGGGAAGTACGAAGATGGGAAAGACTGAAAAAAATGGGAGACATAACAAAGAGGCACACACAAAAGGAAAACATCAAGCGGGTTTAGCTGAAGTAGGGGGAGAGGGGGGTTCTGTATTTTTGGCAGGGAATAGACTCCCCCCCATTTTTCATTTTTTATATACCAGGGTAGTTTGGGAAGGAAGTAGGTTACAGGGTGTAGGAGAGAAGATTAGAGAAGGAAGGAAGTAGGTTACAGGGTGTAGGAGAGAAGATTAGAGAAGGAAGGAAGTTACAGGGTGTAGGAGAGAAGATTAGAGAAGGAAGGAAGTAGGTTACAGGGTGTAGGAGAGAAGATTAGAGAAGGAAGGAAGTAGGTTACAGGGTGTAAGAGAGAAGATTAGAGAAGGAAGGAAGTTACAGGGTGTAGGAGAGAAGATTAGAGAAGGAAGGAAGTTACAGGGTGTAGTAGAGAAGATTAGAGAAGGAAGGAAGTTACAGGGTGTAGGAGAGAAGATTAGAGAAGGAAGGAAGTTACAGGGTGTAGGAGAGAAGATTAGAGAAGGAAGGAAGTTACAGGGTGTAGGAGAGAAGATTAGAGAAGGAAGGAAGTTACAGGGTGTAGGAGAGAAGATTAGAGAAGGAAGGAAGTTACAGGGTGTAGGAGAGAAGATTAGAGAAGGAAGGAAGTTACAGGGTGTAGGAGAGAAGATTAGAGAAGGAAGTAGGTTACAGGGTGTAGGAGAGAAGATTAGAGAAGGAAGGAAGTTACAGGGTGTAGGAGAGAAGATTAGAAAAGGAAGGAAGTTACAGGGTGTAGGAGAGAAGATTAGAAAAGGAAGGAAGTTACAGGGTGTAGGAGAGAAGATTAGAGAAGGAAGGAAGTTACAGGGTGTAGGAGAGAAGATTAGAGAAGGAAGGAAGTTACAGGGTGTAGGAGAGAAGATTAGAGAAGGAAGTTACAGGGTGTAGGAGAGAAGATTAGAGAAGGAAGGAAGTTACAGGGTGTAGGAGAGAAGATTACAGAAGGAAGGAAGTTACAACGTGTAGGAGAGAAGATTAGAGAAGGAAGGAAGTTACAGGGTGTAGGAGAGAAGATTAGAGAAGGAAGGAAGTTACAGGGTGTAGGAGAGAAGATTAGAGAAGGAAGGAAGTTACAGGGTGTAGGAGAGAAGATTAGAGAAGGAAGGAAGTTACAGGGTGTAGGAGAGAAGATTAGAGAAGGAAGTAGGTTACAGGGTGTAGGAGAGAAGATTATAGAAGGAAGGAAGTTACAGGGTGTAGGACAGAAGATTAGAGAAGGAAGGAAGTTACAGGGTGTAGGAGAGAAGATTAGAGAAGGAAGGAAGTTACAGGGTGTAGGAGAGAAGATTAGAGAAGGAAGGAAGTTACAGGGTGTAGGAGAGAAGATTAGAGAAGGAAGGAAGTTACAGGGTGTAGGAGAGAAGATTAGAGAAGGAAGGAAGTTACAGGGTGTAGGAGAGAAGATTAGAGAAGGAAGGAAGTTACAGGGTGTAGGAGAGAAGATTAGAGAAGGAAGGAAGTTACAGGGTGTGGGAGAGAAGATTAGAGAAGGAAGGAAGTTACAGGGTGTAGGAGAGAAGATTAGAGAAGGAAGGAAGTTACAGGGTGTAGGAGAGAAGATTAGAGAAGGAAGGAAGTTACAGGGTGTAGGAGAGAAGATTAGAGAAGGAAGTAGGTTACAGGGTGTAGGAGAGAAGATTAGAGAAGGAAGGAAGTTACAGGGTGTAGGAGAGAAGATTAGAGAAGGAAGGAAGTTACAGGGTGTAGGAGAGAAGATTAGAGAAGGAAGGAAGTTACAGGGTGTAGGAGAGAAGATTAGAGAAGGAAGGAAGTTACAGGGTGTAGGAGAGAAGATTAGAGAAGGAAGGAAGTTACAGGGTGTAGGAGAGAAGATTAGAGAAGGAAGGAAGTTACAGGGTGTAGGAGAGAAGATTAGAGAAGGAAGTAGGTTACAGGGTGTAGGAGAGAAGATTAGAGAAGGAAGGAAGTTACAGGGTGTAGGAGAGAAGATTAGAGAAGGAAGGAAGTTACAGGGTGTAGGAGAGAATATTAGAGAAGGAAGGAAGTTACAGGTAGGAGAGAAGATTAGAGAAGGAAGGAAGTTACAGGGTGTAGGAGAGAAGATTACAGAAGGAAGGAAGTTACAGGGTGTAGGAGAGAAGATTAGAGAAGGAAGGAAGTTACAGGGTGTAGGAGAGAAGATTAAAGAAGGAAGGAAGTTACAGGGTGTAGGAGAGAAGATTAGAGAAGGAAGGAAGTTACAGGGTGTAGGAGAGAAGATTAGAGAAGGAAGGAAGTTACAGGGTGTAGGAGAGAAGATTAGAGAAGGAAGTAGGTTACAGGGTGTAGGAGAGAAGATTAGAGAAGGAAGGAAGTTACAGGGTGTAGGAGAGAAGATTAGAGAAGGAAGGAAGTTACAGGGTGTAGGAGAGAAGATTAGAGAAGGAAGGAAGTTACAGGGTGTAGGAGAGAAGATTAGAGAAGGAAGGAAGTTACAGGGTGTAGGAGAGAAGATTAGAGAAGGAAGGAAGTTACAGGGTGTAGGAGAGAAGATTAGAGAAGGAAGGAAGTTACAGGGTGTAGGAGAGAAGATTAGAGAAGGAAGTAGGTTACAGGGTGTAGGAGAGAAGATTAGAGAAGGAAGGAAGTTACAGGGTGTAGGAGAGAAGATTAGAGAAGGAAGGAAGTTACAGGGTGTAGGAGAGAATATTAGAGAAGGAAGGAAGTTACAGGGTATAGGAGAGAAGATTAGAGAAGGAAGGAAGTTACAGGGTGTAGGAGAGAAGATTACAGAAGGAAGGAAGTTACAGGGTGTAGGAGAGAAGATTAGAGAAGGAAGGAAGTTACAGGGTGTAGGAGAGAAGATTAGAGAAGGAAGGAAGTTACAGGGTGTAGGAGAGAAGATTAGAGAAGGAAGGAAGTTACAGGGTGTAGGAGAGAAGATTAGAGAAGGATGGAAGTTACAGGGTGTAGGAGAGAAGATTACAGAAGGAAGGAAGTTACAGGGTGTAGGAGAGAAGATTAGAGAAGGAAGTAGGTTACAGGGTGTAGGAGAGAAGATTAGAGAAGGAAGGAAGTTACAGGGTGTAGGACAGAAGATTAGAGAAGAAAGGAAGTTACAGGGTGTAGGAGAGAAGATTAGAGAAGGAAGGAAGTTACAGGGTGTAGGAGAGAAGATTAGAGAAGGAAGGAAGTTACAGGGTGTAGGAGAGAAGATTAGAGAAGGAAGGAAGGAAGTAGGTTACAGGGTGTAGGAGAGAAGATTAGAGAAGGAAGGAAGTTATGAGAAATTGTCTCCAAGCACAACCCAATCTGCAGGACCTTAAATGTTTCCACTGTTTGATGGTTGTGCAGTGGAAGACCCCAGTGTTTAGGTCTACAAGACTTGATATGATGATAATTTGGTTGGTGCTACTTCAGTATATGCTTTATTAGCAGTGTTTAAGAAATCCAAAAAATGCAACATTATGTTCTTTGATAAAACTGGACAGCTGTGCACCTAACACATAGGTGATACCCTTTTGAAAGCTTACTCAACCATTAAGAACCCGGGCACTTTGACTGACAATTACCTATCCTTTGATCATTATGTATCCACTGTGGCTAGGAACTGCTTTTACCTAGCCACACTAATTATCAGGGGTATTTCTTCAACATCTAAGGAAGTTATCATCACTTCCTGCTCATACCTCTTCAAGTTCATGAAAATGAATAATGGCTTATTTGGTATCTACTTATCTAGTCATATAACCCAGCTTGCAAGAGTGCAACATAGCTTCACTAAGATAATCAAAGGAATTCTTCCTTGAGCTACTCAAACCACCTGAAAACTCTCTCTCTTATTTTTTTCCTACAGACTCTGAAGATATGACCACTGTCTAGCCAACAGATCCTTGAATGATCAAATCCAATGCAACCTACTATATATATCTGCAAAACTAGTAACCTCTAAATACCCAGTCATGAGAGCTTAACTTCTACTAAAACATAAATAGGACCTTATAATGAGATAGAACTATATGCCAGCGAACCCCTCTTTAATGAAATTGACTTACTTTCGATAAATAGCAAAGTAGCTCTCTGACAATCTTTAAGGGTATTCTGGACAAATAGATGGGTAATTGTAAACACACCCCATGTCTGGCCCCTCAAACCCTCATTAAAATGGGTCAAAACTAGATATAAATTAGTCAGCTCAATGGGCACCTATAATTTGGGATACTATGGCTAGGCTTCTAATGGTCCTTAGGATCAACAGTATAATATACAGAATAATGCAACCTAGCATTAACCAGTGAACTTTCCTGTATTACAGGATATAGGACTGGATCTTTTCCACCTTTGTTTTCCTACTGTGTGATTCTAAGCAAGTCTCTTAATAAGACAGAACTGCTGGGTCACTCCTGAAAGTGGACATTTGCTTGAAATGGGATTACCCAATTAACAAGCTAATAAAATAAGACTAGTCCCATTTGTAGTATGTGGCCAGCTGGCACACACACAATGTTTGTTATTAAACGTAAAGGAAATGTGATTTGTTCCCGACACTAGTGTACATCATTTCTCTTTTTAATTCATATGTTTTCCCACATTTGCTAAATTAACTCATTATTTCTCTTAACAAGTGTGTTCCTAAAAGCTTGTTGAAAAATATATAGCCAAGAATCTAATTAGTTTTATTGCTGAATGCTACAGGTATTCTATTTATACAGATTAGAATGTTTAATGCGCTCTGCTCTTGTGGAACCATCTCAGCAAGGATTCCGCTATGGATAGCAGTGTTTTTATGATCTTATCAACATGTACAAACTCGCAAACAATCCTTTAGATGAAAGAATTTTAGGTGACAGAGTTTATCTCATTTTATCTAAATTACTTGTCACCATGTCATTCAAAACATCTTTATTATAGGAAATGAATCAAATCAAATTTCATTATTCACAAACTGGATAGTACAACTGTACATGTCAGATGTTATATATTTAATGTATGTTGAAAGAAATATTGGGATTATTCTGTCAATGTGTCCCACAGGACTGGGTAATAAGTCCCATCTAGTTCAACTTTTTTGTTTTCTCCATTTCCACCAAATATAAACATTTGGCCAGGAATGGCTGCAAATTACAAAATATTATCCTAACTGAATTTGGTGTAGTTAGTTTTCAAGATATATTAAAATAAGTTGATACACAGTGTAATCATTTTCATGTAGAATTCAACAATTAGAAACAACTATCCTTTCCCAAATATTGTGTAACCATGGAGTTGGCATACATAAGTTGGGGGACATGGAGGCCTTGCCTCCTGGACAAAAGAAAAAAAAAATGTTTCCAATCTGTGTCATTATAATGAATGGCAATGAAGTGTTTTTAATGGCTACATAATCTAAAAAGTGAAGTGTTATGCCACCTGATTTTTATGACGGCCCCTTCACTGAATATGATGAACTTCCCTTATGGCTGTATTGTTTAGTGGAAAAATGAAATCTGCATCTCCTGGTGCAAAGCAAAAGCATGCCTTCCTTCCATTAGATGTATTCTATGCAAGAAAAATACAACAGCAGGTTGTAATCCTTTTGCAGTAGTAGACAGCATAAATGTACCTTCCTGGATTCTGTACAGTACAAACCTTCCCACTCTAAAGTGTGGGCAACTTACCAGTAATAATAATACCTGATGGAATGGGTGATTGGGGGTGAATAAATTACCACTAGAGGCATCATGAGGTGAGGTATTGCATGCCTCATTGCTTCTGGTAGGTCCATTATTCCACTAAAATGTTCACTGTATAATTTTTCTACAGAATGGGAAATATTAAAAAATGCAAAAATATAACAAACAGTCTTTGTTGTTGTTGTTTGATGCCCAAGCTGTCCAAACTAGAATGGATTCTGGAAAATGTCTTTTTGCCATGAAATCTGTTTTAAGTCCACAAGTTTGCACCACTCCAACCGATGTCAGGGTATCTATAATCATTTCGCTCTGGGCTGGGTATCTTGGAATACAGTAAATGGTGGGATATACAAAATTCTAAGTTGGCTAACCAATTACTCAAGGATTCTCCCAAGTCTGATAAAAAAAGGACTTATTATACTTCCTGCAGTACTATTTGGCATTTATATACTGCTGCTACGGTGTTAAATAGTAGTTAGTCTACCATTTAAAAGCAAATAAAAAGTCAGCATGTCAGAGTTCCTCAAAGCAATAAGCTATGTAAAATGGTAGTGCCATGGAAGAGCACCATGTATTGCCTTATTTTTCATTAGATATAGCTGTTTTTTCAGTGTTGGTGCTTATTGCATTATTAGGATTACCTGTACTGGCAGGATTTATTCATGACTTAATTTGAACACTGTGAGTTTTTTTTTTTCATTTACACTGTTTTATAAATATTCTCTCATTTTATTTGACTCCAGTGCTGAGTGAAAAAGCACTATTATGCCCCCCTTCAGAACACATATTTGGTGCTGTGAGTCAGTACTATTGTTTTTTTCCCCCAGGAGCTCTCTCTGTATAATTAATTCACCAATGAAAGCCTGTTATTAGTCTATTTTTAAAAATAAGACTATAGGTTCATAGTTTAGTACTAAGCTAACTACCCTTGCAAGCCATTTTAAGCCTAGCCAATTATCCCTTGTGAGACTCAAACCCTGCACCTTGTGTTTGTAAGGCAAACATCTTAGCCATTAAGCCACCCTCCCAACCCATAAATAAAGCATTAAGAAGTATAAATATAATGCAACTGTGTGGGAGTGGGGTTCAGCACTGGGAAAGAATTAATAAGGGGAGATTCATCAACAAATATGCATTTGCTGTGAATGTGGCTAGGAGCAGAATCAGAGTTAAGCGTGAGATACTAGAACAGTGATGGAATACACTGTGAAAGCTCTGCTTACATTGTGACATTTTGCCTGTCGGAATTAATCATGTTTTGTTTTGGGAGGTTGGTATAATGGTTAAGGTGTTTATCTTACAGATATAAGGTGCAAGGTTCAGTCCTCACATGATGTAATTAGCTAAGCTTAAAATGGCTCACATGGGCAGTTAGCCTAGTATTAATCTATGAACGTAAATGATCGAAACAGTAACATAAGAGATTACAGTTGTAATCAATTTGCTGTGTGCTTGAGCCTGGAATCAAGAATTTCACTTTGAGAATAAAACTTGGGAGGTGAATTTTTAGAACTCATTTTGAGAATGCAATACAAATATTTATACATGTTAAACCAATCATAATCCCTTGTAATACAGGAGGAATTTTAGCTACACTGGTGTATTGCAAGTTTAAAAAGTGTGGCAAAATAATTTGTTTAAAATGTGTTAACGTTGTTAGAGACACTAAACTTTCCACCTAAAAACTCAGGAGCATATCTACAAATAATCAGGACTAAAGGCTACAAATGAAGAGAAACTTCACAAATATGGGTCTGATACCTTATTTAGGTGCCTCACTCTCCAAAACTTGTTCAATCTAGAATAAAAAAAGTGCAACATTTGCTTTCTGTAATGAAATCCTGTATTGTGTGGCATTCAATTTAAAAACAGATCAAAGGTGATGTTAATAACTCCAGCCCCCTCTTTATAGAATCTATCACCCTATTTTAGAGAACTCCTCAAAGGAAGTATCATGGACCTCTTGAGTTATCTTCCATGGTTTCATACATATCAGATAATATCATCACTCTGTGCTGCATTCCTCAGAATTAGCTTCTTAATTTGTTTTTCTTTCTATTCCTCTCTCAGTTTTCATCCCAAGCAATGGTGTAATAAAACAATGAGTGTCCATTTAGATGAAATGGTACAAAAACTCTCCCCACGCTTTTTAGTATTCTAGTACTGCTGTAATCTTGTAAAAAAAAAAAAACCCAGCTGTTCAAGAATATATGCATGTTTTCGGATGTACCAAACCCACCAACTTTCCAGATGATACCTTTTATAGGCTCTGGGCAAGTAATCACTTTGATGTCATGGCAATAGCATTACATTTAAAGTCATCATCCTTATTTTCTTGAACAGAGCTACCTTGGCCCAAAGTTCAGTATGCCAATGAGAATACAGACTACATGCCAAATAGGTGGAGGTGAAGTAGCAAAGTGATAAACAGTAAACTATAACTCCCTTTTCAAAAACTTCACTATTTGCAAAATCACATGCATATTAAATTGCACTGTTCTACTGACAAAACTGTTACTCTAGAAAATATGTAAAGTTGACACCAGCTATTTCATTACTACTGGTGAGTTTCTCAATGTCCTATAGATAACGTGCAGAAAACCTCCACTAAAGCCAGGATCCCACGCAGACAATACCTTCCTCTGATACCAAAAGGCACTGATTCAATGATCACAGCTCCTTCCTTCTACATACCAATAAAGCATAGGCTAATAGAATTTACACATCTCTCTTCATACAGAATGTAGTTATTTGGGTGTCTATTGCATCCTCTAGAACCATATCAGTCAACAGTACAGTCAAACTGGAATATCACTAAATAATGGTCATAGTATATATGGCAAATACAGCTTCAGGCTAACAGTTTGGATTCAGATCTTGTGACCTGATTCTTGAACAAAAGGGATTATAAGTTAATGAAAGTCTAATGACACCCTTATGAACAGTCACGCTTATATTATGGAGGGTCCTTAACAACAAAGTGATGCAGTCAAATACCTTAATAAGAGAATGTTGAACATGTTTTCAACATGAATGGAAATTAATGACTTCAGGAAGTGTTAGCCCCATCCACATTTATTCCTATTCGTCACAAAAAAAACTTTACCTTATATATCCCTTCTCAATGTACTCAACGTACCAAGTTTAAACAATTTATCACTCCAATTTAATAACTACAACTGTGAGAGCATTTTAGAAGTACATAACCTTTAGAACATGAGCAAGGGTAACTAGTCAGAACATTAACCTATTTGAGAGACCAGTAAAGCACAGTCATTAATAGAAAATATTTTCCAGACTTAGAATTGAAGAGCCAGTTTCTGTATATACTACATAAGAGCTGGAGTTTGTAATATACACACACACACACACATATGTATATATATATATATATATATATATATATATATATATATATATATATATATATATATTTTATATAGCTATATCTATATTTATATCTAATACTATATATATATTTACATATCTGTATGTATAAAAGCACAGATCCTTGTAGTGAGGCACAATAGATTTTTCAGTCGATAGGGGGGTAAGTCATCTTCTCCCAAAAGAAAAAAAAATAGATCACAGGGGAAAATTGATACTTTTGAGGCTGCAGAGTAATCAAGCACTTTTAACTTGTTTAGTAATCAAACATTCTTTATTACTTCTTTATTTATTTTATTTACTAGAAATAAATACTGCATATCATGTAGACTAGAGTTAAATTTGACAAAGCTTTTTTAAGGATCCAAAGTGATCGTCTATTTGTTTTTCAAAAAAGATGTTTTGATTGCTAAACAGGTTATAAGTGCTTGATTACTCCGAAGTCTCAACTGATCTTGTCTGCAATGTATGGTTTTTTTTTCCTGATTTCTTAGGATTCTCAGCCAGCAGCTTTGTTGCTCACAAGTACCAGTGTTACACTTGGTCCCTCTCTCCCTCTCTCTCTCCATATATATATATATATATATATATATATATATATATATATATATATATATATACATATATATATATATATATATATATATATATATATATATATATATATAAGTGGATATATATTTCTTTAATGCTTGTTTTGTAAAATGTCTAGCTTAAAACTTCTACAGCATTTTTACATATTCCTTTCTCACACAAAGACCAGCTTGACTTTTGTTAGAATTTATTTTAGCTTATCAAGCAGTTGGTACATTTTTCTTGTAATCAGACAACCTTGAAAGAAATGTATGTATTGTGTATTTTATGAAACACGTACTTGCATGGAACATAGCTGGAGATAAGTTGGTTTAAAGTAAACACATAAATCATGTCAAGATAATAGCATGAGAAATGCTTTTAGCTATCCTTCCATCTGGATCAAATTACTCCTTTTACCCTAAAATCTTTGTATGGCTTTTATCACAGTTCTGAAAGCTTTTGTTTTATCCATTTTAGAAAATATAAAAGAGCTTGTATTTGCATATATAGTTGAATCTCTCTTTATATTGAGATATTCCATATCGAAATACTGTTGTAATAAATAATGTTTCCATTCCGAATCTTTAACCACCCGTGTATTGAACTTAATAGCTGCATGATATATAGACATATATATATATATATATATATATATATATATATATATATATATATATATATATATATAGATACATAAAATTACCTTTCCAGTCTGTCTTCACAATTGTTACTACCATCCTCTGATTGATCTTACAGTTATCATGCAATATTTTATTATATGCTCAAATAACTATCCATTTTAAAGCAGCAACTTCTGTTCTAGATTCAACTAAAAAACTCAGCCAGAGTTTGGTCTTTCACTCAGCATGCTCTTATCCCTTTCTCTTGGCCTACACTTAATTATCAATTCCTGGCAGGAAGTTGTCTCTAACCTGCAGTCCATACTTCTGGTTGGCCTCATCCCACTCTACCTTTCCTTCTCTATTTTATCTGCTCCCAAGAAGCAAGTCATTGTATCTAAGGAAATTATTCTTATGAATGGTGTATAGGTTCTGAATTGCCCAGCCACATCACAGTCTTACTGAGTTCAATGTTATTGACTGCCAAAAAACAGTTACTAGAAAATCTAGATCTAAATCTAAACCAAGTGCAGTTGGATTAATGGAATTTGTGGGAACAATATATGGAGAATAATGTTCAGGAGGAGTGAGGTTTATGGGAAGGTTGTGTGAAAACAGCAATGAAAATGCTACCTTCTTTTTCTTTTTTGTTAATGTGTGAGTGGACAGGTGATTCGTTGTGGTGACCCCTAACCGGGAAAAGCCAAAAGAAGAAGAAGAAGAAGATTAATGTATGTGGCTGACTTTGTGGGAACATGGGTGAAATTCTTGGCTAGGCCTATAAGGGCCTCCTGGCCAATAGCCTAATATTGTCCTATGAACCTAGATATATATATATATATATATATATATATATATATATATATATATATACACACACGTGTGTGATTGTGTATATGTTTTACAAAATTTCTGTGTTCTGTGTAAAAGTAATTATAAATCATGTGCTGTATGTCTTACATAGCAAGAGGCTAGTCATTTGACAAAATGTTTAAACGGTGTACAAATGTAACCATAAGCCATGTGCTGCATTCATTCGATAATAAAAAGACTGGTCACTGACCAAGTAAGGAAATATGTAATCACAACAAGTAAATACCATTTACACTTGCTGATGATAGCCATGAAAATTACCCCCTGATCCCGTAGCTGAAAAGATTTATATTAGCTCTAAAATTATCATATTTGGAGACTTTATCTATGCAGCCATTGATTGTTTAATAATCTCAGTCTCAACGTTTCTGTGCAAATGCCATATAGAAACTGATGAACTCCCAGCTAGGAGTCCAGACCCTCATGATCTGGTCCTTAAATAGTAAGCCCTACCCTGTGCCATCCTGCATCACTATATCTCCTGCTTAAATCTGACCACAAATCGGTCATCTTTTCTTTTGGCCTTATGTACCACCCCCCATACCCCAGCTGTATATTTTTACATACATACGTGCATACATTTGTTAAGCAGGAAGGTGCACAAATATGTGGAATCTATTCTGTCATGACCAAGGCCATAAGGCAAAAAGAAAAAAAGAAAAAGATAATTACAATGCAATCACAAAGCATTTCTTAATAAAAAATGAAAAGCAGGTCATTATAAGATATGGAATTAGCATGCAATCCAAAAGACACTCTGCAGATGTAGGTAAGTCATAACACATTGAGACATTGATTCACAATACACTGCGATGATTTCACTGTAAGTTAAATGTAAGTTTGTAGGTTCACAGCTAAGTACTAGGCTAACTGCCCTTGGGGGTTATTTTAAGCCTAGCTAATTTCACTTGGTGAAAATCAAATCCTGTATTTTTTTGTTTGTTAGATAAACACCTTAACCATTAAATTAACCCCCAACCCCCAATATGCTAACCCGAAACCCAGGTTATTACAGTAGAAGCACCAGACTGCTTATGCTTATTAGTCATTGTGTATTTATGTGGGTAAGACATAGTAATTGTAATAGAGGTACAGTAAAGGTGAGTGAGACTTGGTTTTAGTTCTAGTGCAGTGTTTTGTGTGAAATTGAAATTAAGGTTTACAAAGAAATAGGACAGGCTAAGGCAAGAAGAAAGGGAAACAGTAGTTTTGGTGGTAGAGCAGAGTGTTAATAGAGATGAAACTGGAGTTTGGTATGAGGCTGCATTAGTGTGCATGTATGCAGCTGCACAAGCAGAGTTTCAGTGACAGTTAACAAAGCTGTACTGGATTTATTTATTTGCTTGATATCAATGGTCTCTGTCTGCATTTTGTTCAGCTGGTTTCATGGTGGGGGTTGCTTTACATTCTGTTAAGTTGGCCTATCCAAAGTGTGAGCACAGCTTTTTGTGTTTATCTTATTCCCTGAGGGTCTAGTTTTCTTTTATACTACTGGTATAAGGAGTTACATTTCTGTGAGACTGTCAGTGTCAAAGCTGCTCCTTGTAGCCTGGCTGTGATTTATTCTTTAACCATCTGGATACACAAAACTTATATAAGTACACATTTTGCACTTGATCTGTTTCAGAGATAGTTAACAAAACTGTACTGCATTTATTTATTTGTTTGATATTACTGGTATCTGTCTGCATTTTGTTTTTCCCCCATCCTCCCACATAAGTGTTGCTGTATTCTTAAACTTGGTGGCTTTGGAATTGCCTCCCCTGCTGTAAATTTGATTTTGGACACTCATCCCAGTCCCATCTCATTTGCACACTCTACTGAGTACAGTGTGATCATTTGGGAAGGACTATCCCCTTGCTTCTTTGATTTTGGCTACTCCTCCCAATCTAAGCATTTGGGAAGGCCAACCCCCATTGTTTCTTAATCTTGAATTATCTTCTGTTTCCTCCTTCTCCACATACAAAAAATAATTATGCTTTATTCAGCTACTTTTACTGTATTTTTTTTCCTATTTTATTACCTTATTTTGCTTTGCTGCTTGTTCTTAAGTGTTCAAGTGCTTTCATTCTGCTGCATTTATTACTGCTTGCTAGTAGCCTGAATAAATTTGTCTGTTATCTAAGCCTCTTAGTTTTGGTTTTTAGCACTTGGGTTTCAGGCCAGTTATTTTACATTTAAGAGTGTGTTTGTGGTCTACACTTTTGTGGACAAACTCTTATTAAACTCACTGTAAGTCCATCCAAGTATCAGAACACTATGTCTGGACAATTCCCAATGGTTTCTCCTGCCAGCCTGGTCAACATGTCATACTGAGACTGCCTCATGTTCACTAACAGCCCTCTTATCCTTGCACATAATTCTTCTACTTTCAAGAAATGCATCTATATCAGTAACCTGGAATCCATGCTCTCTTGCGCCACAGTCAGTACTTCTGACAAAGAGGAGATTGCCAACACAAACACCAAACCACCCACATCACACAGCCAAGCACAACACACGCCCACCTATGCAGAGTTCCTAAATAAAAACTTACCTAAACAGCAGAGGCCTCCAAAACACACGTACAAACATTCCACAGACAATCCCAAATACATCACAGACAGCACACAACATACCAGTGTCTCACAAACACAGCCCATAAGGCATAACAATAAACCAGAACAGCCCATAAGGCATAACAATAAACCAAACATACTAGTTATTGGTAAATTAATTGTGAGAAACACCAATGTCCCACTCACTAGGCTCGATAATGAGAAGGTCACAGTCAGTTGTCTGTCGGGTACCAGAATCCACCACATCACACACGCACTTAAGTCCCTCCACAACAGGTACAAGTATGACTCTGTCATTGTCCATGTTGGTGTGAATGACTCGAGATGTACCTCCTTGGACTATATGAAGAGAGACATGATTGATCTCTCAAAGTATGTGTCCCAGGCAGGTATGCCCTAGCCATAAGCAGCATCCTACCTTCACCAAGAATGATACCACAATATCAAAAAAAATAATTGACTTCAACAATTGGCTTAGTTTCTGATGTCATTCCAAGGGAAACCAGTGTTTGTCTGCCTGGGATGACATGGTTGACAGACCTCAGTGCTTTGCCAGAGATGGCCTCCACTTATCACCCCTGGGATTCTGGATTCTGGCTAGGGCTCTTGCCTCTCCCATTGTGTCTTTTTAGGCAATGTCCCAAAGACAAATCTTCCAACATAAAATATCTGTCAAAAAGCAAATTGAAGGTTATGCTGCTTAATATTAGGAGCCTTAACCTGAAAATGCACTCACTGGAGGCTCTCCTCACTGAAAGGTGCCAACATCTGAGCAGTCATGGAAACTTGGTTCAAGGCTACGGAAAGCACACCTGCCTTACCAGGCTATACCTCATTCCACACATTCTGACCCCAAAATGAGGTCAGAAAGATTAAGTATGGTAGAGTCTCTATCTTCATTAAAGACAAGCACACCTCCAGACTGGTTTGCCAGCATGATGCACTAGAACTACTCCGGGTGCAGCTGAAAACTGGCAAGATACCCATCCAAGGTACAGCCAGCTATAGACCCCTCTCCATGACTCAGGACACACACTCTTCCTACCTGGACCTACTTGACTCCATCAAGGTACACACTAACATCCTGATCCTTGGTGACTTCAACTACCCCACCATCAACTGGGTGAACTATTCCTACACTAATGCACTCACCCAATGATTCCTTGACTTCATTAGTTGTAGTGCATTAGACGAGCTTGTCTCATCACCCTCAAGGAGAGATAACATTCTGGATTTAGTTCTCACCAACATGGGCAACCACTGCACCACCCACATAGTAAGTTCTTCCCTGGTGAGAACAGACCCTCATTCGAAGAGTCTGTCCCACCCAACCCACCTCAGCCGTAACTAGGCTAAAAAACTTCTCAAATGTTGACTACAACCTCCTAAGGGAGGGCATCAGTAGCTTTACACCCCCCCCCACAGAGGATGCAGACAACTCGGCTGAACAGTACGCCAGTGCAGTATACAAGCATCTGTACAACTGAATGGACTCAGCCAACAGAAATAAAATCTGCTCCTCAAGGAAACACAAACCATTCTGGTGGACATCCTCTAACAACAGGCTTTACAACAAAAGGAAGAAATTGTTGTCCAAGGGTAAAAAGGCACAAATTCCCAATTGAAAAAACTCCCTTCTTAGCCTCAACAAGCAAATTAGATCACTAGTGAAAAACTCCAAAGCCAATTATGAATTGAAACTAGCTTCCGAAACAAATGGTAACCACAAAGCCTTCTTCAGTTACATCAGGAACCTCCATGGCAAACCCAAGTTTGATCTAAATTAGTTCTTAACAGTACCACTTACACTGATCCTGTTGACTTAGCTAACCTGCTAGAAGTTAGGTTCAGTGCAAACTTCACCTCTATATCCACCCAAAGGCCTATTCAACATCCCCAATACTTGTCCTGCACCTCTCCTCTCCATAGATCAAGTGTTAAAGACCCAATCCACAGAAAAGAACACAGTTTCCATACAACCTGATTGTATCCCAGGCTGTATTCTGCACCATCTCCAGCAAAAACTGACTTCCCCACTGAGCACTCTATTCAGCCACAGCCTAAGTACAGGCTTCATTCCAGCAGACTGGAGAATTGCCATCGTCATCCCCTTGCACAAGGTGGTGCCACTACCAATCCTGGAAAGTATCCCCCATTAGCTTGACAAGTCTGATCTGTAAAGCCATTGAGAGTATTATTATGGACCTCATAAACAAGGACATAAACAATCTTCAAGCACTTGACCCCACCCAGTTCGGATTCATCAAGGGCAGATCATGCCTGTTGAACCTGGTTGACTTTTTTGAGACTGTCACCAAGGCCCTGGATGAGGGGAAAGTCAGTACATACAGCTTATCTTGAGTTTCCCAAAGCCTTTGACACAATCCCCTACTCAGGCATCATCGAAAAGCTAACACAACTTGGCATAAATTCCTAGATCATTAGGTGGGTGGACAACTGGCTCACAGACAGGACCCATAAGGTCATAATAGGTGCTTCTCCCTCTGACAGCAAGCTTGTCACTATTGGTATTTCCCAGGCATCTGTCCTGGGATCCCTACTATTTGGCATCTACTTCTCAGAGGTCCAGGGAAAGACAAAAGACCTGTGGTTGATAAAGTTTGCGGACAACTGTATGTTGGGTGCTATCATTGACTCCCCAAATTATGTTAACATACTACAAGAGGGACTCACAGCAACAGATGACTGGTGCCAAAGTCATGGCCTTAAGTTAAACACAAAAAAAGTGTATTATCATACTATTCAGCAAAACATGGTCTCTACTGATTACCACATCAACGGCAACCCCCTAAGCACATAACCTGTAGTGAGAGACCTGGGTACACAGGTTGACAACAATCTCATATTTGACCATCATGTAGCGGCAGTGGTCAGAAAAGCCTTTTACTTGGTTCATCTAATAAATAAATAAATAAAGGAATTGCAACCAGAAAAAAGGAGGTTATTACCTCTCTGTACTCCTTCCTCATTAGGCCAATAATTGATAAAATGCCCCATTTGGTATGTACCTCTCCAAATACCTGCACCAGCTGGAAAGGCCACAGAAATACCTCACAAAGAGAGTCTATGGCTTCCAACACCTGTCCTATGTGGACAGTGTCAAATCATTATCAGTCTATATAGTATCGCACAGATAGCTCAGAGGTGATATGTGTCTCTCCTATAAGGCAATCTTGGAGCCTGCCCTACTAAAGATGCTCCATATCTGTAAGTCTAACTCCTTGCTCATTACCCGATCAAAATGCCTAAATCTAATATGCAACAGTAACAAAACTCGCTGGGAGAAGACAGGTTTGTCTCCAAGTTGCTGCCCCACTTCTGGAACAGGCTTCCCATATACGTCAAACAGCATACATCGCTGACCCTCTTCAAGTGAATCCTTGATGAGTGGATGGAAAAACACAAATTTGTCCCAGGGGTTCCACCTGTGTCCCTCATTGACAGGGGTGACAACTGACTGAGGTTTCTTTTTGGGGATAAACCCTTGGCTAGGCTTGTAAGAGCTCCAGGGCCATTAGCCTAGTAACCTCCTATGATCCTATAATCTAACACATTGGTCTTTACAAACTTCTTTAAGGCTTAGCTGTTCTAGCATTTATATGACAAAATTAATATTGACTTACATTACCGAATGCCAATAATACCCTCCAGCCCACAAGAACAGTCAGAGTGCTTCAGCCCTGACTATAAATATAGTAACAGCACTCAGAAACTGAATATCTGGACTGAACCTTTAGGTACCTCCCCCACACCCCACCTGTGTCTTTAAATATACATGCATACATACATACATAAATTTGTTAACCAGATAGGTGCACTAATCTGTGGAATCTTTTCTGTCATGACCTGGGCTATAAGACAAAAAGAAAAGGAATTACAACGCAAGAAGAAAGTATTTCTCAAAAAATTTAAAAGCAAGCAATTATAAGATACAAAATTTACATGCAATCCAACATTAAGCTGAAACACAATTAGAGGCTAATTATGGCACAATAGCCTGTTAGGTGTGTTGGTCTGAGGGCACTTTGCAGGCATAATTCAGTTCATAAGACAATAGGACACTGATAAATGATATAGTAAAACACTCTGACGGTGGAGGTAATTCATAAGGCATCTGCTTATCGTGTCCGCGGACATCCTGTACCAGCCCTCGCTATGCTTCTGCTTTGATGCCCTAAGATTATTTTGCAAGAAACCTTCTATGGTTCTAACCGAAAAGGTAGCCTCCTATTTCCCCCAAGTTTATTTAATTAAAAAAAAGTTTCACTCAATATTAACAGGTAGAAACCATATTGACAACAGAAAAGAGATCCTAAAACCTAGAACTCAACCTATATAACATGAACCTTAAAACTATTTAGAACTTTATACAAAGCACTGAGCATGCTAAAAAGGATAAATAAATTATTTCCTTATCAAAATGTAAAGAGGAGGTGGGTAGTCAGGTCAATGAAAACAATAGATTATACATCGGCAACTCGACAGAAGAGAGAGCAGTGTCATGTTTGGTGTAAATGTTGGAGAAATGTATAAAACATGGGCACTGTGAATAATTTTTATTTGATAATATCAAGGATTAATTTCAAACTTCGAAAAAAAGGGAAGTGTTTTCTAATTATATAGTATGATCTTAAAACCTTGACATCTCATGTAACCATTTCTTTAAATGAAGACCACCATATTTTCTTATCATCAATCTAGTTCTGTGTAATGTGCAGTATGAGTAACATAAAAGTTACTTTTAGAAAGTATGCATCTTTATGCGATTAAATTTTTTGGAGGGACATTTAGGAGGGAAACATTTCTTGTGATGTTTTTATAATTTTGACCCAACTAAGTGAGCCTGTTTTTTTTTTAGAGTGAGACATAAATGTGATGGGTATTTACAGCTCTGGAGAATGTGAATCATGTCAATATTATCAGCACCACATGACATTTTGATGGAGTAATTTGAAAAATAGTAGCTAATTTTGATTGGGACTAGTAAGCATTGTTTAAGATCATGAACTGGGTATGAAATAATTTTTTTTTAAGTGTTTGTTTAATATTATTTCATCTGTAGTGGGAGGAAGAATCAATTTTTGTCCAGTAGTTTGTAAAGATTTTAACTTTTTCTTATTTAAGTGTTGTAGCAAGTTTATATGAGGTTGACATAGAGGCTGACATAGGTTTATCCTTTAATAGTCATGACCAAAATTTGGTACATATATTACAATCATCTGAGTCAAGACATAGAACAGGAAATTTGTTATGAATTAGATATATTACTTGATTTTAACCCAGCCACTGGGGATGCACAAGCCAGTGCATTTCTTTGTGCCGGTCCCAAGCCCGGATAAATGGGGAGGGTTGTGTCAGGAAGGGCATTAGGCATAAAATTTTGCCAAATCATACATATGGACAACAGTACAGATATACATACCGAATCGGTTGAGGCCCGGGTTAACAACGACTACTGTCAGTGCTGTTGGCCAACAGGGTGTTGGCGGAAATTGGGCTACTGTTGGCCGAAGGAGGAGAAGAGGGGGAAGGCATGCCTGAAGGCAAGTAAAGGCTAGGACTGTGGTAGTGGGGGTTGGAACTTTTAATGTTGGCAGTATGATTGGTATAGGGAGAGAGGTAGCTGATATGATGGACAGAAGAAAGGTTGGTATATTGTGTGTGCAAGAGACCAGATGGAAAAGGGAGCAAAGCTAGGTGTATCAGAGGTGGGTTCAAATTGTTATATCATGGTGTGGATGGGAGGAGAAATGGGGTAGGAGTTATTTTGAAGGAAAAGTATGCTGAGAGCATTTTGGAGGTGAAAAGAGTGTTGGATAGAGTGATGTTTATGAAGCTGGAAATCGATGGTGTAATGTTGAATGTTGGTAGTGCATATGCTCCACAAGTTGGGTGCACAATGGATGAGAAAGAAAAAATTTGGAGTGAGTTGAATGAAGTGGTGATGACAGTACCCAAGGGTGAGAGAGTACTGATTGGAGCAGATTTCAATTGGCATGTTGGTGAAGGGAACAGAGGGGATGAAGAAGTGATGTGTAGGTATGGTGTTAAGCAAAGGAATGCAAAAGTCAGATGGTAGTGGATTTTTCAAAACGGATGGACATGGATGTGTTGAATACATATTTTTAACAAGAGGGAGGAGCACAGGGTGTAATACAAGAGCGGAGGAAGATGCACACAGGTGGATTATATCTTATGTAGAAGGGTCAGTCTGAAGGAGATTGGAGACTGTAAAGTGGTGGCAAGGGAAAGTGTAGTTTGGCAGCATAGGATGGTGGTTTTTAGGATGATATTGATGATCAAGAAGAGGAGGAGGAGTGTGAGGGCAGCACCAAGGATCAAATGGTGGAAATTGAAAAAGGGCAATTGTGAGGTGGAGTTCAGGGAAGAGTTAAGACAGGCACTGGGTGGCAGTGCAGAGTTACCAATTAGCTGGGTAACTACAGCAGAGCTAGTAAGGGAGATGGCTATAAAGGTGCTTGGCGTGACATCTGGAAAGAGGAAAGAGGACAAGGAGACCTGGTGGTGGAATGAGGAATTACAGGAGAGTATACAGAGAAAGAGGTTGGTGAAAAAGAAGTGGGATTGTCAGAGAGATTAAGAAAGTAGATAGGAGTATAAGGGGATGAGGTGCCTGGCAAAGAGAGAGGTGGCGAAGGCTAAGGATGAGGAGTATGAAGAGTTGTATGAAAGGTTGGACACTAAGGAGGGAGAAAAGGACCTGTACCGATTGGCTAGACAGAGGGACCGAGCTAGTAAAGATGTGCAGCAGGTAAAGGTGATAAAGAATAATGAGGGAAGCATACTCACAAGCGAGGAGAGTGTGTTGAGCAGATGGAAAGAGTACTTTGAGGGGTTGATGAATGAACAGAATGAGAGGGAGAGAAGGTTGGATGATGTGCGGATAGTGAATCATGAAGTGCAGTGGATTAGCAAGGAGGAAGTAAGGATAGCTATGAAGAGGATGAAGAATGGAAAGGCTGTTGGTCTAGATGACATACCTGTGGAAGCATGGAGGTGTTTAGGTGAAATGACAGTGGAGTTTTTAACTAGATTGTTTAATGAAATCTTGGAAAGTGAGAGGATGCCTGAGGAATAGAGAAAAAGTGTTTTGGTACCGATTTTTAAGAATAAGGGTGATGTGCAAAGCTGTAGTAACTACAGAGGGATTAAATTGATCAATCACAGCATGAAGTTATGGGAAAGAGTAGTGGAAGCTAGGTTAAGAAGGGAGGTGATGATTACTGATTAGCAGTATGGTTTCATGCCAGGAAAGAGCACTACAGATGCGATGTTTGTTCTGGCAGTGTTGATGGAGAAGTAAACAGAAGGTCAGAAGGAGATGTACTGTGCCTTTGTGGACTTAGAGAAGGCATATGACATGGTGCCAAGAGAGGAGTTGTGGTATTGTATGAGGAAGTTGGGAGTGTCATGGAAGTATGTAAGAGTGGTACAAGATATGTATGAGGATAGTGTGACAGCCATGAGGTCTGCAGTGGGGTGACAGATGCGTTTAAGGTGAAAGTGAGATTACATCAAAGATCAACTCTGAGCCCTTTCTTATTTGCAATGGTGATGGACAGGTTGACAGATGAGATCAGATAGGAGTCCCTGTGGACTATGATGTTTGCAGATGACATTGTCATCTGTAGTGAGAGTAGGGAACGGGTGGAGGAGACCCTGGAGAGGTGGAGATATGCTCTAGAGAGAAGAGGAATGAAGGTCAGCAGGACTAAGACAGAATATATGTGTGTAAATGAAAGGGAGGATAGAGGAATGGTGAGGATGCAGGGAGTAGAGATGGAAAAGGAGGATGAGTTTAAATACTTGGGATCAACAGTTCAGAGTAATGGTGAGTGTGGAAGAGAGGTGAAGAAGAGAGTACAGGCAGGATGGAGTAGGTGGAGAAGAGTGTCAGGAGTGATTTGTGACAGACCAGTACCCGTAAGAGTGAAAGGGAAGGTCTACAAGAGGGTAGTGAGATCAGCAATGTTATATGGGTTGGAGACAGTGGCATTGACAAAAAGGCAGGAGTCAGAGCTGGACGTGGCAGAGTTAAAGTTGTTAAGATTTACACTGGGTGAGATTAGAGTGGGCAGGATTAGGAATAAGTATATTAGAGGGTCAGCCCAGGTTGGAAGGTTTGGAGACAAAGCCAGAGAGGCAAGATTAAGTTGGTTTGGACATGTGCTGAAGAGGGATGCAGAGTATATTGGGGAAAAGATGCTAAGGATGAAGCTGCCAGGTAACAGGAAAAGAGGAAGGCCTAAGATAAAGTTTATGGATGTGGTGAGAGAGGACATGCAAGTGGTTGGTGTGACAGAGCATGATGCAGAGGACAGGAAGAAATGGAAACAAATGATCTGCTGTGGCGACGCCCCTAATGGGAGCAGCTGAAAGAAGAAGATATAGTACTTGATTTAAAATAGGTAAATAACCATTTTGTTTAAACATCCTCCTTCATCTGTGACTTCTAAAGACACTTCTGTGGTTGAATAAACAGTCCGGTGCCTGATCAGTTTAATTATATTGACAAGTTTAAGAATAAACTCACATGGTGGAATAGTCACATAAATAAGCAATATAAGAAAGGAAGAAAATCTTGAATATCTGTGAAAAATCAAATATCCCCCACCTCAGAAATGCACTGATACAGACTAGCAAAAATATTATGAGTACCATTAGGAAATTAAAAACAAAGGAACATAGGCACATAATACTTGGCAAACAATCAAACAACTCATCTGTCCAGATTTTTACCTATTCATTTGGTATTTCCCTCATGAAATTTATGGTTTTCTTGTAATTGATTGAAGAATAAAGTCACTAAATAGTGACAGACATTAGAATTTCAGTCTTCAGTCCCTCAAAAAATGAAAGCTGATGCAAAATCTGTTATTCTAGCAACTTTCCAAGTTTATAAGAGGAAAAACTGAAACCTGTACCTATTTTAGGGCCTTGTTCTCCCATTACTTTTGACTTTGTCCATCTATCTTGTGCTAAAAGGTTGAAAGATATGCAAGCAATCATGATGCTCATAAGATACCTAGTCATATGCACCTTTAAGTAGACACACTTGAATGTTGCCAGCCATTTCAAACACTTAATAGTGTTCATCTCCAAAACTGAGCAGAACTATGCATGAAAACCCTGGTCTAAATTTCTATTCACCTGTCCAGTCATTAAGACTAGTCTTAAAAGAAACCAAAATAATACTGTTCTTTAGTCAAAACTTATTCTATAGGCTGAGAATATGTCTGTTAAGAACCTATCCCTTCAGTGGTCTTGGGGACAGGATGTCCTGTTATGTGCTACTGTATATGTAGGTCTGTTGTGTGGGAGTTTGTAGAACCACTAGCTTTGCGAAAAAAAGGAGAGATCAAATAGAATTTTGTTTTTCATAACTTGAAAAGTGAGATGCAGTACATGACAGCTACTAAGTAGAAAAAGAGCTGTACAGATCTCTTGGGATAGTTGAAGTATTTAAGACCATTCATTTTCTTGGTTCAAAATCTTTGAAGCCTTTCCAGTTGAGCAATATAGTTGGATTTGTATATGGCATATTAGCATTGTATTTGATGACGGGTCTAATGAAGAAAAAGTCTTGGAAATTAAATAAGTCAAGAGAAACATTTCTTGACTATGTTAGAAGTATGATGGTTGAATGGGTGACAGAGTTATTCATATATGTATATAGGTCTTTTATCGAATGAGCAACAGAGTTATTCACATAAGTACATAGGTCTCTTGTGGAATGAGTGTCAGAGTTATTTGCATAAGTACATAGATCTCTATGTACAGAGCACCACATTAGTTGGTATTTTGAACTTTTTTTTCTCTGGGAAAAAAAATCGCTGTTCTCTGTCTTTGGGATTGTCAGCTTTCACTCTTAAAGGGTTGATAAATCAGTGTTCGCAATTTTAACCATTCACTGATTTAAAATAGACCCTCCCACTCATATCATCCACCTCCCTCTACACACATACCACTATCTCTGCTACTTTACCTAGCCACAAAATCACTAAAGAACAAGTCCTACAATTCCTAAGAGAAAGTACAAATATCATCTCTGTGATGTCTGATAACATACCACATTGTATCCTTATCAGTGCTATATACAAAGTATCTGAGCCCCTTATCAAGCTTGTCAATCTTAGCTCAGTCACTGGGTTTGTTTCAGAACACTGTAGAACTGCTGCAGTATGTCCTTCCTTAAAAGTGCTTCTTTTACTAATCCTAGTAACTACAGTCCTGTTCGTCTCACAGATCTTTAGGTAAGCCCATATAATTAACCATATCCTTGCTCATAAATGCAGACATGGATCACATTAATGATTTAGACTCAAACCAGTTTGGATTGTTAAGTTTAAGTTCAGTTTTATTTAAGTTATACCTAAGCACCATTACAAACAGTACTATAGAAATATACAGATAGTAAATACAATGAAATTAAAATTTAAATAAAATAGGAAAAAATTACATCTCATATACTGTCAAAGAGAGTTTTAAGTGCATGTTTGAAGCCATCAAATATCAGGATAGTTCTAAGCCAAAACTAAATATATACCTAGGTTAGTCTCTTAAACTGTGGCATGATGTGATGGCGTTTAAACACCTCAGTAAGCAGGCAAGTAGCAGAGTGTTGTAAGAGTTATAGTCAGTCCACTTCAGCATGCAGTAGTTCCAGGTATAGGGCACGGCCATAATCTAAGTGTGAGAACACCAAGGCATGTATGATCACAAGCAAATCAACAAATGGGATAAGATACTTAATTAGAAGGATATTCCTGAGGTGATAACCAGAGAATATGATGACAGTGGAAACCTTGTCATTAAAGGTAAACCATTCATCAGACAATAGCATCCCACATTCTGGAACATTCACAGTGATGCAAATTAGTTCCAATGAAGTTACATTACAACAACTTTATGTGCTGAGCCAGCTATAGATAAAATGATGCCATGAATGAAAGGTGTTATGGCATTCCTTGTTGCCTATTCCTCCCCACTGCACACATCTCCCAGTGCCCACAACACACACATTTTGGCCTCATCTTGGACTGCCCACATCATACAGATCATGTTTTTCTACTGTTTTCACATTTTGTCTTACTTGTCATCTTACAGAAACCATGTCTTTCTAGATTCTCTGAGGTACATTTTATACCTTTTTAACAACCTTTTTCTTTCAGTAATGACCTGAACAAAAACTACTACTAATGAAAAAAGTCATGTTTGTCTTTTCTTTTTTACATCTTTTCATCACACACTTACTGATCATCGGGTTATAGATGCACTGAGGGACATTTAGAGCATGTTCCAACCTTTTGATGTAGTAATGGCCTGAAACTAAACAATGAGTAAGGTAAGAAATTCAGTCTCCCCCCAAGAAATAAAAAAATGTATCCAAAGCTTCATGTTAAATGGTGACAAAATAGTATTGTGAACTGAGAATACTTGCTTGTTTGGATACCTTAATCATATCTAGGAATAGTGCCTAAATGTCTACCCTGTATAAGAAAATGACAGACACTATCTTTATATTTTTCTTTTCTGGTGTTAAATTGGGATTAAAGTAATGGCACAGATGACCAAAATCATACATTTCAAACAACTACTGTTTTATATATATATATATATATATATATATATATATATATATATATATATATGGGATCCGTATGGATCCCTGAACAGCAACATCAACAAAACAGATTCGGCCAGGCATACTTGTGTGAAAGTGCTTTTCACCGAAGAAGCACTTTCGCATATGTATGCCTGTTGCGGAGATCGCACTACAGCGGGGATAAGGGAAAATTCCCTTATCCCCACTGTAGTGCAACCTCGGAGTGAGAATATTAAAGTAGGGGGGTTTGGGGGGTTTGGGGGGGCTTGCCCCCCTGCAAAAACGTAAATGTAATGTATTTTTTTAACACACTTTAATGAAAGCACTTTTTCTGTGAAAGCACTTTTGTTAAAGTGTGTTTGGTGATTGTGGATTCGGCATCCATATATATATATATATATATATATATATATATATATATATATATATATATAGCCTGCCTCCTCAGTCAGCAAGTATATTAGTTATGTCCTTTGAGTCAGAGTAGGTGATAGCACTTTAAAGTAATTCAGAGCACTGCTGGGTATTGCTTCTCAGATAACTGACATAACTAAAGAAAGGATTAATAATTGTCTTTGACCTCAGATTCCCAGTATAAGTTCATGTTCACCTTTGATCCTACTAATGGTAGGTTTTAGTATTTTCTTTGATAGCACATTTGATGTGGATGTGCGTGCCTGAATTTATATTTATTTGTGATTTTAGGAGTTCTTTTTCTATTCTGTTATGCAGCTTGTTTATGCTAGTGAACCTCTGCAGTGTTTTTTTTAATGTCCTAATAGATTTGGTTCTTGTACAGATTGCCTAAACTAAACTCTTTTTGAAGTGGGAGTAAACCTCTGAAGTAGCTTGACAGGGACTTGTGACACTACACATTATTAAATAAATAGGTTCATACGTTCATAGGAGGTTAGTAGGCTAATGGTCATAAGGCCCTTACAATCCTAGCCAAGTTCAACCCTTGTTTCCTTAAGTGTCTAGAGATATGGTCTATGTTATAAGCAGATCTAAATCAGCAGCAACTGTCCCTATCCAAGAAGGACAAAGGTGAAACCTCCGGGGTAAATTTGCAGTTTCCCATACAATTGTCTAACTTACCTTAAAAAGGTTTAACTAGGGGCTCTGTTTAACCTTTACTGGAAGATTATTCCAGAGGAGAGGCAAACTCTGGGAGAAATATCTGTCTCTCCAGCAAGTCCTTTTGATGTTGCATGCTAGGTTAAGGTCCCTAGAGTGAGTGAATTGTGTACCATTTGACTTAAAAATGTGCAGCATTTCCTTTATGGCAAGATCAGAGGTTTCCCTGTATGCAAGGCACAGGTCACCTCTGAGTAGTCTATACTATACAGAGTATAGTGACAGTGATTTCAGTCTGTCCGAGTAAGACATGTGCTGAAGACCCTGAATTTTCTTTTTGAGGAACCTCTGAGGTCTCTCCAATTGCTGCAGGTGTCTGTTTTGGTACATACCAAAGGGAGCATTGTACTCTATTATAGGCCTGATGAAGGAAGAGTACATGGGGATTATAACATCTTTTATTCTTGAAGTTATGACCTTGCTTATGAGGTGAGCAACTTTGACGGCCTTCTTTCCTTACCACGGTGCAGACACTGTGATCAAAAGTAAGGTTGCTGTCAACCTGTGTGCTCAGGTCTTTCACCACTGATTTAGAGCTTAGGGTGTTGTTATTAATATGGTAATCTGATGGACACCTCCTTTGCCAAAGGGAATGATCATGCATTTTTTTTGCATTGAGTTTAAGACCATGACTTTGGCACCAATCATGCGTAAGTCCTTGTAGAATGTTGACATCATTTGGTGATTCAATGACTGCTCCCAGTTTGCAGTCATCAGCAAACTTTGTCAACCACAGGCCTTTTTGTTTTTGCCTGTACTTCTGAAGAAGTAAGTTATGGTTATACTATTAGAGTGGTAGAGGGAGGGATTATGTTGGTAAGGAGAAGACCTAGAATGTCACACCCTCTAGCAAACTCATTTACTAGCTGTTCCAAGGAGTTATCATTTACATGGTCCTGAATCTTTGAGTAATCTCCAGTTAATCAATATGTAATCAGTCACCCATTAAGAAATCACTTTTCATTATAGATATTTACTATGTACGTCCTTAGTGAATGTACACATCTTTTTAGTGGTTAGCCTTATTACTATAAAATATTGCTTATAGTGGAACAGTTCTTTTTCTAAGCTTGTTGTGCACATATTTATGCTGTAGTCAGTAATTTTTGTTGTAAATATACTCTAGCATCAGCAAGCAAATATTTATGCTGTAGCCAATAGTTTTTGTTTTACATACACTGTAGCCATGGCCGGCCTTAGGCATAGGCCAACTAGGCGGCCGCCTAGGGTGCTGCTCTATTAGGGGCGTTTTTCCAGTATTTATTTGGTGTAGGTAGACCAGGATGGGGGCACCAGGTGGTGTGGTGGGGGGCGCTGTGGAGCCCTTTTGCCTAGGGCACCAGTTGACCTAAGGCCGCTCCTGACTGTAGCATCAGCAGGCAGTCTCAACTCTTGGGCAAATGGTCAAACAAACAACTAAGTACACAGATAGTGTGTGGCTACATCCTTCTCACAGCATCAAAGTAATGCTTCTTGTTAAGAAAACAGAACAAGCTTGTCATTTGTCTTCACTAACATGCCCACCACTGTAATTTACTGTTACACTGTCCCAAGCAATGGTACACTGTCCCAAAGCTGTGGTCCAGCGACAATAAAAACTGCTTATAGCGTGTTTTAACCTTTTTGAGAAGTGATAACTGGGTTGAATATTGACAGCCAAGACAGTGGTAGAATGATACAAGTACGATCTGTTTTATTCATGTCCAAAAAAGGAAAACAAATGCATTAACATCATGATGTTAGGTATTACAGTGTTACTGTACACTTACAACAAGTTCACTGTGCATTTAAGTTAATCTGTAAAGTACACTATGGAGCATCTGAAACCCTGCACCTTCCAAAATTTTAGTGACTTCAGTACTTCTGGCAATTTATAAAAGCATCTCCTGTAGCACAATTCACAAATCTAGCAAATGTGGTCATATCATGTAGTAAATGTTTTCATATTGATAAAGGTTAATTTAGTGGAATCACTGGGGGTTATGGAAGAGGAAAAAGTCATGGAGGGTTATAGATATTCCTAAACTGAGTCATGTCAGGCAGAGGAAGTGCCATCCAATGGATAAAAAAAGTGAACAAGTTCTTCTACCTAACAAGAAGAACACTGTATGATACTCAATGCTAGGCATACAGAAATACTAAATGGGTAGTAAAGAAACTGCATAAGACCACCTATACATTAAACAGCCTTTAGGATACTGTTCCACTACATCTTAAACCACAGAGCAGCACTTCCTAGTTATACATGTGAGCACAATTAAATAGAAAAATACAAGCTAATGGGGAAGCCACTAATGCCATAATCATTTCATAGCTAAAGCATTTAGTCTTGAAATATTTTAAGATATATCTTAACAGGAAAGAAGAATGAAATTACTTACTTAGGGCAATCATTTTTTGTATCTTTGCAGTGGTCATAGCATCTTCCAGTAAAAATTGTTTGCAGATGCTTTGTGGAATTCCGATATTGCATTCCTCTGTCACCATGTGAGGGTTCTGCTTTTGTTATGAATTCAAGTAAGATAACAATGACATGAGTAACTAAATAAAAATAAATTAACTTGGTTGAACTAAGATACACTACATAATTCGCCATTATGTGCAACGTCTTACAAACATAAGCCCAGACTGACTATACAGATTGTTTTTCGATCTAAGACTTGCTGCTTCCTTTTTCCTCAGGGTTAAATGCAGTTTGCTCCTTCTTATGTATTCAGTTATAGCTGTCATAAAAGGCTTTTCTATACGTCTTGCTCATATCTGCTTCTCAGCGGATATAACCCAGTTTTAAGTTCGTACTGCTTTCAGGAAATGAAAGAAGAGAATTCCCCTCCCCGTCCTTTTGCACAACTGCCAAAAGTCAAAGTGAAATACTCCTCACTCAGAACTTTTCTGTAAACTTGTCACCAGACAATAATGTAATATATTTAGCCCTGCAAAACCCTTTAAAGTTTATTTGTAAAGTAAATGATTCAATAAAGTGTAGTAAACTTAAATTGTCTGTGGTAAGGGGTCGTCACGGCGGAACTCAGGTCCGCTAATAATTGGCAGTAGATTTTTACGATGCTGAGTTGCCAGCCCGACGCCCAATCTTAGCGAAGGCATGCCCATTTACGCATATCTTTTGGAGGACAGTCCACCGCGGGGAGGACGTGCAGACTCCACACAGAACACTGCCCACACGCTAGCTGAGAATCGAACGGGATAACCTCTTATTGCGAGGCAACAATGCAACCGCTGTACCACCGCGGAAGGTCTAATAAAATGCAATAAACTGCTTTCATAAATTTCCTGGAGAGAAAGCAGTACACGAACACAATGTCTTAATTCAGATTGCCAATATCTTAATTCAGGTCCAAGCAGCTGCATTCTGTAAACCAACCTCTCTGCTTATGTTTTGTGCTAGACACTCCTAGTATCAGAGTGTTTGTTTAAGAACTATGTATCTGAATTAGGAAAAACATCTCCAGATTATGCAATTATTTCACAAAACTGAGTTAAACAAAGTTGTATTCCTGTACTGGATTATAGAATCTCTTGCACTGACAGTTGCAAACCTAAACTCATAGAAATTATGACCCAATAAAAACAGCAGGCTGGGAGTCATTGTGGATGTTGCAGTTAGTATCTGTGCAGTTGTGAAACATCAGCCATGACCACAGCTGGCACAGACACCATTCTTCCACTGCAGGATACCCTACTGCTTCTTTACCACTGTGAACCCACACCTCACCACTCAAAGTGTACTTCTTTATGTCTACCTTAGAGAACCGCATTTAACTTCCCTTATCTCTGTATTTCTTCTTCAGCTATAGCTTTTCCATTTGAATCCTAGTGACACAGTGTGCTTATACCATATTTCCCTTCATTTTCTTTATCACTTCTAATGTGAATATTAAGCTTTTCAAGTCTGTTTCATACATCATCTCTGCTATTCCCTTTCAGTATTTTGGTACATCTGTACTGTTTCCTATTTCCCAGCTTAATCAGACTGTCAGTCTATGTTCACTGGTGCAGGACTATTCATAGGTTCATAGGTTCATAGGTTCATACTAGGCTATCTGTCCAAGGGCATTTATAAGCCTAGCCCATAGTTATTTGGCTTTCGCCACCCCTTTAGTTTGAATAAAACTATGCCTATTATTTTGCTGTGCCTCTGTCAAGCAGTGACACTGAAGTAATCCCTGGGGTATATCTGCGATCCCCCATCCATTGGTCAAGATTCCTCTTGAACAAGGCCAGCGAGGTGCTCTGCCTCACATGTACCGGGATTTTGTTCCACAGCATAGGGAGTCTCTGGGTGATGAATCTGTCCCTCCAGCACGCTCTATTAATAACCGTGTCAAGGTTTAAGTCTCCCGCCCTTGTGGTTCTGAGGGATCTAGATTTTTGAGGTGAAGCATATTCATCAAATCAGGGTTTGACATGGCCTTATATGTCAGGCACAGGTCACCTCTGAGCAAGCGGTATGAGACTGAATAGAGCTGGAGTTCTTTCAGTCGGGCAGTATAAGACATATTTTTGAGACCCTTTATCCTTTTGGTGAGGAACTTTTGGGGCCTTTCCAGCTGCTGCAGGTGTCGGGTCAGATACATTCGAATGGGGCATTGTACTCAATCATAGGTCTAATGAGTGATGAGTACAGGGGGACGATGACCTCCCTTGATCTAGATGTGAATCCCTTCATGATCAGGTGGGCAATGTAGAAGGTTTTCCTAACTACTTTATCAACATGAGTGTCAAACGAAAGGCTACTGTCAACCTGGGTCCCCAGATCCCTGATGACTTCTTCTGTGCTCAGTGGATTGCCACCTATATGGTAGCTAGGGGTAACCTTGTTTTTCCCGAAGGGTATGACTATGCATTTCTTGGCTTTTAACTTTAGGCCATGGCTCTGGCACCAGTTATCCGTTTCTGTGAGGCCCTTCTGAAGGATATCTGTGTCAGATGTGTTTTCGACTATGGCGCCCAGTTTGCAGTCATCTGCAAACTTAGTCAGCCATAACTCTCCTGTGTTTGCTTGCACTTCAGAAAAGTAGATGCCGAACAAGAGTGGACCCAGGACTGAGCCCTGTGGGACACCACTTGTGACAGGCTTTGAGTCTGACATGGCTCCAGCAACTCTGACCCTGTGGGTTCTGTCACTTAGCCAGTTTGCAACCCATCTTGTGATGTATGGGTTTACATTCAAGCTGATGAGTTTTTCGATGATACCTGAGTGGGTATTGTGTCAAGGCCTTTGCCAGGTCAAGGTAGGCTGTATGGACTGCCTTTCCTCATCAATGGCCTTGGTGACTGTCTCGAAAAAGTCAACCAAGTTTAAAAGGCATGATCTGCCTTTGACAAAGCCAAACTGGGTTGGATCCAAAGTCTGCAAGTTCCCTATGTCTTTATTTATGAGTTCCATTATGATCCTCTCCATGGCTTTGCAGATAAGGCTTGTCAAGCTAATGGGACAGTAATTTCCAGGGTCGGTGGAGGCACCGCCCTTGTGAAGTGGGACCACAGTCGCCGTGCGCCACTCCTTGGGTACGTATCCTGAGGTGAGGCTAAGATTAAACAGCTGTCCTAACTGTGGGTTTAATTCCTCATTGAGTTCGTGGAGCACACAGCCGGGGACACCATCCGGTCCCATGGATGCTGTGTTTTTTGCTTTGGAGAGAGCAGTTCTCACCTGGGCGTTGGAGATGTTTGGGGGGCTACAATCCTCTGGTATAGATATCTCTCCTTTTGGGGGGGGGAGTTTGCACTGAACCTGTCAGCCAGTATGTTGGCAATGTGTGTAGGTTCAGTAATCTTCACATCATTTTGAACTAATTCTGAGCATATTTGGGAGTTTCCTCCTAGGTTTCTAACATAGCTAAAGAAGGCCTTATGATTGTCTTTTGAGTCCTTGGCGATTTTTCTCTCAAAATTTGCCTTGGATGATTTTATGAGAGCTCTTAGTTTTTACTTATAATGATCAAAGGTGTCTTACCTTTCAAGGATTTTGCTCTATCTTGTAGTAGCTTCCTCCTTTTGTTGTAGAGCTTGTTTATGGCTGGGGTCCACCAGACTGGACGCTTGCCTTTGGTACAAAGAGTCTTAGTTTTGTTTGGGATTGCCTGATCCATGCAGTCCTGTAGGTGCTGGTAGAAGGCATTTGTAAGTGATTCAGCGGTTTGAGTAATGTTTACCACTGGCTCAGGGGCCTTAAAGGAGACCACACTAGTTTTTAGAAGTGTGAAGTCGGCTTTTGAGAAGTTTTTCACTGTGGTCTTTTTTATTTCAGGTGGGGGCGGGATGAGGACCTCCAGCAAGATTAGTTTATGATCTGATCTCACCAGTGAGGGGTATACTTCCGGTGTTGAACATTGTGATCCCATGTTCGTGATGATGAGATCAAGTATGTTTTCTCCTCTTGTGGGGATGGTGACTAGTTGTTCCATGGCATTTGAGTTTATGAACTCCAGGAACCTTTGGGCTAGAGTGTTTGGGCTTGAGTAGTGTTCCCAGTCTGTATTAGGGTAGTTGAAGTCACCTAGTATGATGGTGTTTGGAGATACATTTATCCCCTCCATTGTTTTCAGGAAGGCCATGTGAGGTTCCTGAGTTTGAGAGGGTGGCCTGTAACATGCTACAAATTGCAGAGCAGTCTTGCCTGTGGTTAATTGCACTGGATGGTCTCCGATGCATCGTGCATTGTCACCAACCTTGAGGTGTGGGTGTCCTTTATGAATATGGACACCCCCCTCCTTTCTTGGTGTTGTCCGGATTTTGGGGCCGGAACGCATGATATGAGGTGAAACCTGATAGTGCTGGGGTGCTCTCAGGAGCCTTGAACCAGGTTTCTGTCACAGCACAGACATTCCTCTTCTTGTTTACTTTAGTCTCTTTTTTGTCCATTGCAATGGCACTTACTGTCTGATCGATGTGACCCAGATTAGGAGTACTTATAACCCTTCTTGCCTTTTTTCTCTTCCATAACCATTTCCTCCTCCATTTGTCCTAGTTTCATCAGTTTTAGCCGGCATACTTTACCTCAATTCCCACCACACCCTTCTTCTCTCTCAGCTTCAGATAATTAATTCTGTGCTGCAACTGCCTTCCTTCTGTCCCAGCACTAGCTCTATCATCTCTCCCTACTCCCCACCTAGAACTCTTCGGACCTCTGAACAACATCTCCTTTCTATAAACAAGCCAAAAATCAAAATTGGCAAGAACTTTTGCAGCTATTCCCCAGCTGAGAACTGAAATAAACTTCCATTAGAGATTCAAAATATTAAGCCTAAACACCAGTTCAAAAATGCTGTAAAAAACACCTAAGCAATACATGGCTATGTCTGTGTAATCATCCCCCTGACTGACTGTATTGCTCTCTGCCATTTTGCCTCCCACCTTTCTTCCATACCTATTCCAACCTACCTCCCTCCCTTCTCTTCCGCTAATATTTGTCTACATTACTCTTACTAGTTCTAGTTTTCTACCTTGTACCTGTATGATTACTATAGACTCTAATAGAATGCATTGTATTATAATTAGTTCTATCCACTGCAGCTATTCAACTGAACTGATGATTAAGAATGTAATTTTTCTGTTTGATTTTTCTTTTACTCTGTATTGTACCAGGTGTACTTATTAATCATTTAGAATCTTAATGTCTATTATTTTAACTTAGTTTATTGTTACTCCTGGTAACTATTTTTATGTAGCTATGTATTATGTTCATTTAACTATGTAATTATGTAGTTATGTTTTTGTGGAGCTTTTCTTTCTGGGTCTCCACTGAAAAAGGGCTCCGGCCCAGCTGGACTAACCCAGTCAACAAATGTCAAATAAATAAAAAAAATGCATAATTTTTATATATGTTATATATATGACTAAAGAGACAGTTGCAGCACAGAATTAAATAAAAACTATCAGATTATTTTCCATAATTCAAGCAGGTCTCCCTATGGACTAGTCTCATTCAAGTGTGATTTATCATATATTTACTTATTTACTTATTTATTTATTAGTTTGTCCATCTATCCACCCATCTATCAATCTTTCTATCAGTCTATCTATCTATCTAGCTATCTATCTCGCTATTAAAGATTATTGACTAAATTAATTTTACTAGGCTAGTAGCCTCTTTTCAGGGGAGACTTACGGTAGTATTCATACTATTAAGGGAAATTTAGCCAGGAGATCAGGGAACTTCCTTTACGCTTGGTAGTAGGGGGAAGGCTTTGTGTGTCACACATCCTGACTTCCTGTTTCCTGTCCAGGTGTGGAGGCAACAAGGAGGAACAAGAAGAAAATATGACTGATTCAACTTTTGCTGAAACTGGAGTGAGAGTTGCTATTAAAATGGTAGAATCACTACCAGACGTTTTTTCTGATGATGTGGGTACAGAAAAAACAGTGACATTGGAGGAAAAGGAGAGTGTAGCTGTGACAGAGATGGATTCAATGGAAAACTTTCAGAAGGGATTGTTTAAAGGAGAGACAGTTACCTCTGAAAAATGCATAATTACAACCCTCCAATTAGGGGGGTTGCGGGATGATTACTCAGAAGAAATGGTAAACCAAAGTGAACCACAAAATGTATTATGTTCATTTAACTATGTAATTATGTAGTTATGTTTTTGTGGAGCTTTTCTTTCTGGGTCTCCACTGAAAAAGGGCTCCGGCCCAGCTGGACTAACCCAGTCAACAAATGTCAAATAAATAAAAAAAATGCATAATTTTTATATATGTTATATATATATGACTAAAGAGGCAGTTGCAGCACAGAATTAAATAAAAACTATCAGATTATTTTCCATAATTCAAGCAGGTCTCCCTATGGACTAGTCTCATTCAAGTGTGATTTATCATATATTTACTTATTTACTTATTTATTTATTTATTAGTTTGTCCATCTATCCACCCATCTATCAATCTTTCTATCAGTCTATCTATCTATCTAGCTATCTATCTCGCTATTAAAGATTATTGACTAAATTAATTTTACTAGGCTAGTAGCCTCTTTTCAGGGGAGACTTACGGTAGTATTCATACTATTAAGGGAAATTTAGCCAGGAGATCAGGGAACTTCCCCTACGCTTGGTAGTAGGGGGAAGGCTTTGTGTGTCACACATCCTGACTTCCTGTTTCCTGTCCAGGTGTGGAGGCAACAAGGAGGAACAAGAAGAAAATATGACTGATTCAACTTTTGCTGAAACTGGAGTGAGAGTTGCTATTAAAATGGTAGAATCACTACCAGACGTTTTTTCTGATGATGTGGGTACAGAAAAAACAGTGACATTGGAGGAAAAGGAGAGTGTAGCTGTGACAGAGATGGATTCAATGGAAAACTTTCAGAAGGGATTGTTTAAAGGAGAGACAGTTACCTCTGAAAAATGCATAATTACAACCCTCCAATTAGGGGGGTTGCGGGATGATTACTCAGAAGAAATGGTAAACCAAAGTGAACCACAAAGTGGAGCAGCAATTTCATGGAGTGACATAATGGAAAACATAGAAGAAGTAAAAGGAGAAGAAGAAACTGTGCCAGAAAAGGTTCCAGAGACAACTTATGCACAAACTGTTGGAGACAGAACAAAGAAGAAAGAAGAAATAAAAGAAACAAAAAAGAAATATACAGTATGTGTGAGCAGTAAAAAAAAAGAAAGTTTGGACAGGTATGAGGTTTGGGACTCTGTCATAGCACCTCTGGGTGTCAAAGCAAAAGGACATTTATTTTAATTAGAAAATAGACTTTTTGTGACCATGGAAAAAAATTTGGGGTGCATATGAACAAAATAAAAATATTTATATATGGTTAGAATATGTGGTGCAAGCTTTTTACAGACAAAGAACACAAAGAATAATGATCCATTTTAGAATCGAAGATGAAGCAAAAGAACTGAAAGAACATTTGTTAACAATATGTAAAGAAGTAATGGACACTATAAAAATATATGACTAAAGAGGACTATGGACTGGGGGATGGAAATGTGAAGTAATACTGAAAATGGAAAAATAATAATGTTATGCAGATATCTAGTATTATTAATGTTCATGGTAATAGGGGTTTGTGAAATACATGGGTCAACCAATGACTTGTTATTTTTGTGGATAAAAATGATCATTTAATCAATGAATGTGATAAAAAAAAGATGTTATTTATGTGGTAAGACAGGGCATAATGCAAAAATGTGATTTAACTTGCAAAAAATGTGGCAATATTGGTCAATCATGGCTAGAATGTGAAATTAATATGCAAGAAAATGAAAATGAAGTTATATAGGAGAAAGCGATAGAAGAATGTGTTATACAAGAAAATGTTCAAAAAGATGTGACTGATAGAGGGGTTATACATGAAGTTAAAGAAAGTAACAAGGAAAAAGAAACAGAAGAGACAAGTGAGGAATAAGATCATTGGCGCACAGCAGCAAATGAAAAACTGATAGGGAAAAGATTTAAAGAAAAGAAAAGAAAGTTTAGAAACAGTACTTAGAGAAAATAAGAAAGGAAAGGGCTAAACACTTTACTATACTAATTCTTCCTAAATGCTGAAAATATTAGCTTTAAATGTGAACAGTATGTAAAATCTTAAAAGGAGAATAGGTATATTACAATGGTGTGCTGCAGTAGATGCACATATTATTGTTTTAGAAGATATCAGATTAACAGAGGAAGAAAGAACACAAACTGAAAAACTTTGGAATGGTGCAGTAGTTTGGAACATGGGGAAAGAAACATGCTCAGGCATATGTGTATTATGTCAAGAAAGCATTAAAATATTAGATGTAACCATAGTGGAACTAGGATGAATTATGGCAACAGACTTGAGATGGAAAAAAATATTTGTATAGAATTATAGCTTTATATACATATGTAACAAAAAAGAGAGAGAAATTATGTTTAAAAAATATTCTTGAATATGTTTGTGTAAATATGGACATTACAGTGGTGGTGGATGATTTTAATTGCAATTTAAGAAAAAATAAAGCAATTGTGATGTTAAAATGGTTAAAGAAATTATGAGAAGTACAAAGTTAAGTATATGGGAGAATAACTCTGGACCAATAAAAGGAATAAAAAATTACGACAGGAATGTATTATATTTTAATATCTGACAGTTTAAAAGTTATAAAAAAGGAATTAAATATGCTGGATTTTCAGATCATGTGGCAATATGGGTTAAAGTACAGGAAAATTAAGAATATATAAGAATAGGAAAAGGAATAAAGGGAATTAATGAAAAGGAATTAGATTTAGAAGAGAAAAAAAATAACTTACAGAATTATGGAAAAAAACATATGAATATGAGAGAGTTTTATGAGAATTGGACTGTTTGCTGGCTTAATTTTAAATAAAAATATAAAAAAGTGTGTTTAGAATGTGTAAGGAAGAAAAGAAGACAAGAAAAAGAGAGGTATAAGATATTAAGTTGAGAAACATTTAGAAACTTATTAGGGAAGAAACATTCCTTTTATGAAAAAGAAAGACAAATATGTAAAATGAATCAAATTAAAATTAACAACTTGTTATATAAACAAAAATATTGTTTACAAGGAAAGAAAGAGGCAGCACCATAGTTGAATACAAAAATAAAAGAAGGAAAAATAAAAAGAGAATTAAAAAATAAGGAAGGTAAGCAAATAAGACAGCAAGAAGGAATATACAAAATAATTAATAGAATAAGAATATGTATTGGAAGTATTTGTTAAAAGAGAAGAAAACATAAAACAAATTTATAAAGGTGAACATTTAAATAATAAAGATAGTGAGTATTTAGAACAAAAAATAACTATGAAATAATTGAATAAAATTTTAAAAGATATTAACATAAATTCTGCAAAAGGAATGGATGAAATGTAATATGGTATGTATAAAGAAATGAAAGAGTTGCAAAAATAATGTTTATCGTAGTTATGAATGAATGGTTAGAAATTGGAATTATAGAGAAAGAGATATATACAGGAGTTATAAAATGTATATTTAAAAAAGGAAATAAAGAGGAGATAAAAATGTTGAGACATATAACATTGAATAATACAGGTTATACATTTTTATGAGAATAATAACAAAAAGGTTACAAAAAATGGATAAAATACATGACCAAAATGTATTTGGATGAAAATTAATAGGAGGTCAAGAGTTATTATGGATAACAAGATAATTGATTATATCATAAATAAAAATGTAGAAGAAAAGGTTATGATAGAGGATATAAGTAATTCTTATGATACTATTCAATATAGATCATTATGAGAAATTTTGCAGGCAGATAATCTAAGCAAAAAAAAAATTACAAGTAATAAAATCTGTTTATGAAAGGAACTATGTGGATCTAAATGTAAATGGTGGGATTGGTGAAGAAATAACAGAATGTGGAATAAAGCAGGGCTGTACAGCTAGTAGATTCATTTTCTCATTAGTTATGAATATAATGGTGAAGGAAATTAATAAAATGTCAAGAAGCAGTGGAGACAGAATGATGAAGGAAGTACAATTGCCAATATTGTATAATTATGTGGATAACATTGTATTACTTGTCAGCAATAAAGTATGGATGGAAAAAGTAAATGAAAAATTAAGCAAAATTAAAAAAAAATGGTTTAAGTATAAATAAGGAGAAAAGTAAAAGTAAAGGATTTGGTTTTGAGGGTATTTTAGGAGGTATTGAGTTCAATGAAAAATATATAGCTATATTAGGAATAATATTTGGAAGGAATGAATATAGACAACAATGGGATAATGTATTCATAGAAATAAAGGATATACTTTTTAGAAATCATGTAGATTTTCATATAGAAAAAAGCAATTTTGTTGAATACCATGGTAATAGGAAAAATTGCTTATGTTGCCAACATCTATATGATTCCTATTAAGTATGAAAAGGAACTAATGATGATTATATTTTTTTATATGGGGCTCTAGACTGAATCTAGTTAAGAGAGTGATTCTATATATGAAAGAAAAACAAGGAGGCTTGGGTTTAATAAACTCAATAGTACGTGCAGAATCTTTAGTTTTATATAAGGTATTAAAAGGAATTATGAAGGAAAATAAAAATTGATAGAAATTTTATTATAGTATAAATACAAAGAATTGTGGGAAGCAATGGAAGTTAAAAAATGAAGTAAAAACATTTTGAATGAAGAAATGAAAGAGTACGACAAAATTGTGTTATGGAAAATAAAAAAGAATATTTGTGAGAAAAATAGAAAGGAATGGTACATAAGTATTATGAAAGCATTTTATTGCATTGATCAATGGAAAGGTTTATAAATATATACGAAAAAAGCCATAATGATGAGATATAATAACTAAAAAATCTAAAGAATGTAATGATTTTTTTATGGATATTGTCTATTAGAAAATTGCTGGTTAAGGCAAATATGCCATACAAAAAAGCAAGATAGACTATGTAATAAATGTGGAGGTTTTTAAAGCATGTGTTTTTGAAATGTGAAAGAGTTAATCATCTGTGGAAAGAAATATGCAAAGATAATAGGGTGAAAAGTTTGTTAAAATTTGAACAAATAAATTTTGGCATAATATAATTTGGTTATTATGGTGCACGTAAACAGGAACAAGTGAAGGAAATGGACAGAGTAATATTTTATGTTTCATGGACTATATGGAATGAGAGACTAAATGAAATTAAATACAATGGAAAGTGGACTTTGACAAAGATTTTGGAGAAATTAATGTTTTGATTGTGGATAAAAGAGTGGGGGTGAAATGCTTAAATAGACATTTATAATGTATGGAGATTTGTAAATAGATGTACATAATGTAAATAATATGTAATGTATACTGTATATCAATAAAAAAAACTACTCTGGAATGATAGGTAGAAGAAGGTATGTATAACATGGTGCATGTGCCTTCTAATCAGGAGATTGAAGATTGTCAAGCTTCTGATATTTTATTTACAGAGTTTCAAGAGTGTGGTTTGAGTACTTAACAACACCTTGACATGGATGCCAAATGTGTCGATGAGCAGTGTTCTGATAAATTGTGGTTAGACATTGTTCAGCATGTAGACGAGAATGTTGTTGTTAATGGTTTGGAAAGCGATGGTACAACTCCCTTTTGCCAGCCAACCTCTAGGCATATTTCTTCTCCTGCCATGATGAGGCCTTCTGTTTCACCTGTATTGCCTAGTGGCTCATGACATTCGTTTGCAGATGTGATCCATTTCAGTGGTGCTGAGGATACAGTGCAAACACAGAGAGATTTTTTGGTAAAGCACTGCTTTTTGTTGCAGTTTTGCTTAATGCAGCAGGGGGTCCCAATGGACAAATATAATTTATGGTTGGATGTTATTGCTCACCTTGGTACTATTATTTCACAGATAAGATCTCTCATTCATTTCTCTGGGGAGAATATTTGAGACTGAACATATTTTGCATGCTCTTCTTTCTAAGTTTGAATCAAAGAAGGACATAGCACCATAGTCTGATTTCCATTTGAACAGAGTGTATAATGTTCAGATATGCTCAATATCCATTTTATAAGATCTTAGTTTTAAATTTCAGAGTGGGATTGAAAACTATTTTTTGGTAAAATCTACTGAGAAACTGTGCTCCTGCTTCTGTCTTATACATATCAACATCCCAAACTTGATAACAATCATAATATTTTTGTACACTTTAGACATCTGGAATAGATACTTAGATAATTGATAGATGGTTTGGATCTCTGATGAATCGGAATTAGATGAGCTTGTACAATGTCTTAATGAGAATAAGTGGGGTTTGGTGTTTAGTATTAACTATCCTAGAACCTAAATTTCATTTTTGGATGATGTGGTTATTAAGTAAGACAATATGGAAATATGTACTACTTAAGAACAAAAGAAACATCAAAATGTTGGCTTATATAATCAGCCAATGTTTTCATTTGTCTGTTTGGGCGTTTGTTTTTATACTCTATAGAAATGTATGTTGTTCTTAATGATGGTTTCTTTAAATGCTCAATGAATTAACTAATTAGTCATTAGATTATTGTCTTGGCTAATTATTTTACTATATAAAGTAAGTCAGTGGGTGTAATTGTTATCTGAAGAAGCGTGGTTGCATCCACGCGAAAGCGCTTATCATCCCACTTGTCAAATAAAGGTCTATTTTAATTTATTTTATCGTTATAAGTTTCACTGGATTTATTATTTGGTTAGAGAAATTGTTACTTGCTGTTTCGTGGAGAGATCAGTTTCTGTTTCTATACAACAAAAGAAACATCATAAGAATTTGTTCTTGGATGCTACTAGTGTCCATTATTGTTATATTATAAAATATATACCTTTGTTACAACATTATAGGATATGGAGCATTTGCTCATATTCTGATGATTATGAAATTTGCTCTACTAAGACTAAGGGTTATGGGATCATAGGATTATAGGATATTACTAGGCTATCAATCCAGAGGTAATTTCAAGCCTAGCCATTTCATTCCAATGTAATACCTTAGAAATGTTAGCTAATATCTAATATTGTATTTAGTAATGGCTGTCCATATCCAGGAAGGTTGTGAGCGGTATTCCTGGTAAGACTTTATGGTGTCCCATCCACTCTTCCAGGTTCCTTCTGAACAGTGTCATAGAGGTAGAAACAGACCTTTTTCTGTTGTTGGGCTCCTGCCAGGTTCTCCTGGGCCAAGCCCATGAGCTCACTAATTCTTGTCCTGAGGTTTAAGACATATGCCACAACAGACTCCTTGTGGGATTCAAACTCACCCTACCACTGCATCCCAGCAACACAATTCAGGACATTGTCTATCTGCTTTTTAGCACAACAGTGACAGTTTAGTATGCCACTTTCTATTTTTTTGCCTGACTGTCAGCTATGGAAAGGGTTCTCATGGCAGTAATTTGACTACAGTATTCTGCACTGAGAGCATATAAAGTAAAATTGAGAACTGTGGTGTAGATGGTACTATTGCCTCTTTATAGCAAGCTATTCTTCAGTTTGATTTTCAGCTGTTCTGCTTTCTATGCACGTCCTCCAAGTGTCCACATGCCTTTTTCTCCAGATGCTCTAGTTTCTTCCTACATCTCAAAGACCTGGTGTCCATAGGTTTTGGTGATCTTTTAAATTGTCCATAAGTGAGCATGTTGTGCTTGAATGAATGAGGGGGTGAGTGTGCATGTGCATGTGGGTGTTCTGTAATAGGTTTGTACCCTATCCAAAATGAACTTCATCTTCTTGGGATCACTAGCTGCTATGATAGGCTTCTGCAGCCCCACAACACTTTAAAAGATAAAGTGGGTTATCAGAAAATGAATGGGTTATGTATGCTTTACCTACACATTACTTTACTCTTCTTTGCCAACTTGGTCAAACATTGCAGGCTGGTACACTAACAGAACATCTGCTGATAAAAGTGCACAGTTATCCTCAAGATGCGGACTGGTATGCAGCTGTCTGTAGCTTCTTATTGCATCTTCAACTTGGGCAGCATGTGTGCACTTAGATATATGGTAATAATGGTAGTATTTTATCACTGCCTGAATAATCTTAAATGCTACATAGATGTTCTGAGACAAGCCAAATTATCGAACCCCAGGACCTGAGCGAATGTGCCATATTACTGCAGCTTATCATTTGTACTCATATTAGCACCATAACTTCAAAGCTTAGGACTATGCTGCACATCTTTTAACCTACAAAACCAGATACACTCTTGGAGAAGGAGCACTTTTTCTTATCATAGCCTATGGTATTCCCTTTGTTACTTTTTGGTCATTTTTGTCTCCCTGTAGTCGATCATCAGCTGTACCCATGGGTGTCTTCTGGGTCTAGTGAACCTAATTTAGCCCCCCTGGACAAACTATGACCCATTTTCAGGATCAGTGTGCAGCTTGAGGCACATGAAGCAGCATCATATTACTGATAAAAACTGTTCCTACTAAGTATCTATCCCGGCCCAACCAGCAACTTCCTTTGTGAGTGTCATGCATTGGACATCTGTGCTGATCCACATCTCACTTCAGCAAGGGGATGACAGGACTGGCCCACTTACTGGCCCACTCACTTTCAGTCAACACACACACACACACACGCACACACGCACACACGCACACACACGCACACACACACACACACACACACACACACACACACACACACACACACACACACACACACACACACACACACACACACACACACACACACACACACACACACACACACACACACTCTCGTTGTTTCCCTAATCTGCATCAGCGAAATCAATGGCACAGTGGTGCAGCATTGTCACCTCACAGCAAGAGGTTCTCTGGTTCAATTCTTGGCTGGATTTCCTTCTGTGTGGAGTCTGCATGTCCTCCCTGCATTCACGTAGGTTTTCTCTGGGTACTCCAGTTTCCTCCCACGTTGCAAAGACATGAGTCTGGAGTGTTTCACCCTGGGCCTCCACTGAAAATTGGCTTTGTTCCAAGTTGTACTTTCTCAGTAAACAAATGTTAAATAAAATAAAGTGTGTTCCAAACAACCTTCTATTGCCTGTGTTGCCAGTTGTCTAAGCTGCTAATCAAACCTGGTTTGCCTGAGTCACAGTCAGGTCTTTATCATTTGAGGCTAATGCATTCCTTTGGTCACTTTTGCACTTATCATAGCAGCTTCAGGCTTTAAGTTTTCTTGGATCAGACAATAAAAAAGTTACTAAATGTGAGAATGGTAATAATTTTTGTTTACAGTCAAATGTTTGAAAGTCAGCTTCCTGTTGTTTATAAGGTCAAGGCTAAAGGTGCAAAAGTTTAAAATTGTGAGTTGAAATCTGATCACTTCTGAAACACCGACACATAGCTTGCATTCATGGTATTGAGTGACTCTGTTTACAATTGGATCTCACTACAGTGGGGATTGGGAAAAATACCCTTTTCCTCACTGTAGTGCCATCTTGGAGTTAGAATATATAGTTAGTGGGTCTATATTAGATCATCGAAACGGCTGAATTTCGAATGATCTAATATTGAACCCAATATCTCGAATGCTGAAAACAGCAAAGCTGCACAAAACCAAATTCTTTCCTACGGAAAGAATTTGGTTGGCCGTTGTTGTGGCTTTGCTGTTTTCAGCGATGCAGTGGAAAGTTACGGGTTGGGTTAAGGTAAGTGTGTGATTGTGCGGATGTTCAGGTTAGGGCACGGATTGGGCGAGTTAGGGTTAGAACGCAGGTCAGGTAAGTGTGCGATTGTGACAGACGTTAGGGTTAGGGGTGGGTTAAATGAATTAGGGTTAGGGCGCGGGTGAGGTGAGTGTGCAATAGTGACAGAATTTGGGGTTAGGGGTGGGATAAGCAAGTTAGGGTTAGGGCGCAAATGAGGTGAGTGTGCGATAGTGAGAATTTGGGGTTGGGGCAGGTTAAGTGAGTTAGGGTTAGGGCATGGGTGAGGTGAGTGTGCGATAGTGAAAGACTTTAGGGTTAGGGTTTGGGTTAAGGTAAGTGGGTAGATAGTAGTGTATGTGCAGTGTAGTGTAAGGTTAGATGTAGCTTTTAAGTATATGTGTGTGGATTGCTGCTTTTTCGTGTGCTTGTGGTGCTTGTGTGCTTCTCAGAACAGTAAATTTTTTCCCTGGGAAAAAATTTGCTGTTTTGACGTTTCGATATTGTTAGGGTTTGGGTTTTGCAGTTTTACATTGCGGCATTTGATAATGAGCTGTTTCGATGATCTAATATAGACCCATAGTTAGCAGGGATATTGGGGGTGCAGGAGGGATTGCTCCCCTGCAAAACCTTGGTAGTATATCTCCGAACATCCAGGTAATGTCGATAATGTCAAATTTGACATACCAACATTACCATGTTCAGAGTTATGAGCGAACAGTGTGCACATTTTTGACATTTCGGTTCAAGTAAGTCATTACTCGCAAAACCGATTTACACAATTTTGATAGTAAACCGTTGATTTCTTGTATTAGGTTTGTAGACTTGTGGCACTGTTTCCTCACTTAGGACACCATTATATTAACCTTTCTAAAGCCAAAGTCTTAATGTAGCAGATACAGTTAACTTTGTCTTATACTGCCTTCACTACAAAGTATTTACCTGCAGCACTGTCCTTCTCAGTATGCATTTACTTATGTCTAATCCTTTCACCTTGCTTGCAACTATCTATACCCTGGATTTTATCTTCAAAACCATTTATTACTGGAGTTCCATACTATGTACTCTCTCTCCTTGACTATAACAAAGCTATGCACCCTTTCAGAGTATAAAATCCAGTCTGACAACCCATATATCACCATGCAAATGCTGTGTGATGTTAGCTGTTTAACTTTAAATCCTTTGCATTTATTTTTTCTATCAAAATGTAAATCAGCAGTTGTTATGGAGCTACTATTATACTAACTCAGCAGTTTATAATACTGGATAATATTATGCACTTTAATGTACTTCTTTGTCTGCTGTGTGCACTCTTCTTTCAACCATTTATATATTTCCTTTTTTTCTATCATATAACAAGGTCATAGCAGAAAGAGGTGCAGTGTTCCATTCTACTTACTTTGGATAAAAATAAATAACAATGAATATGTATTGGTAAGCGCCATGGTAACTAATGCTGTGACTGGTAAAATACAGACTCTTTTACTAAGCATATCCTTGACAGAAGATATTATGGATTAAAGTAATGGGCACATGTTCCTCACCTATTGCACACTGTCTACTGTGGCTGGGCTGAGGCCTAATTTTTTCATGAGTTATAACCGGTGTCAGGTGGATTTTTCAAAAAATCTTTTAAATGATCTGATCTGATAAAATTAAATGCTTTGTCCTCTGTTCTAATTCCATGCATGATCCCCTATTTATGAACACAGTGTGTCAAGATTATTCATTCAGAGTATCCAGTCTTGTTTTCCTCTTTATTAACACTGGGTTTTCTGATGTGTGTGAGAAAGCAATTAGCGGTTCAACATTCTCACTGAATGCTACATCCACAGCCATGTCTTGTCCAGTGTTTGAAGTACACAGCAGGATTCTATGACAGAGAGACTAAAATGTCCTTCTGTCAGTGCATTGCTACTTGTCCTTCAAAAAGCCTTCATTTGAAAGTTATACAATGAGAGGGCACATTTACCCACTGGAACCAGTGTATTCCACTTCTTATACCCTGTCTTCAGTCTAATTCACAGCTAATGAAGTCTACAAGAAGCAGTACTTTAAAGCAAATAACATAGTTCTGATAGCACAATGTAATCTTCAACTTTTATTTCTAAAATACTGTGTTGCACAGTGTACTGTTTTGGAAATATCTGTCATTTCTTATTCAAAGTTTATTGATAATGTTAGGTTTATAATAGTTATTTTTCTTTGTCAAGTACTAAAACTTTTGCTAATCTATAAAAACATCATCATGCAGACCTACCTTATTCTTAGGTATTGTAATCGCTGCATTTTGTACAAAATATTTATAACTCTCTGGTGAAATGTCGGACTGATTCTTCATAACAAAGGCCTGCTTGAATGTATCCCATACAGCAGTACAATCTATGTCTCTAAGAAAGCAAAGAGTATACCTTTATTTTAATGTTGTTGCGTCTTTCGGCTTTTCCCGGTTAGGGGTCGCCACAGCGGAACTCCGGTCTGCTAATGATTGGCAGTTGATTTTTACATACCAGCTTGCCAGGTCTGATGCACAACCTTCAACGAAGGTACGCCCATTCATGCATGTCTCCACGCAGAAGACGCTCTAGCTGAGAATCAAACCGGACATCATCTTACTGTGAGGCGACAACGCTACCGCAGCACCACCAAAAATAAAAAGTGCATACATGTTACATTTCCACTGAATACTGTACTGTACAAATATGGATCACACATTTCTTACAAAAGAATGAAATAATTTTTTGGATGCAAAAATACTTTTCTGTACTAAAGCTATTAAATAGAGCAGTAAGTAGCTATTTCATCTACTGCATTGGGCAGTTCCTCACACTGGTGATGCCCAACCCAAAGTTGCGGACGAAAAAATGGGTCTACAGATGAGAGTTATGGACCAAATTAAAGTCTTCTATACCTCTATAACTGCAGCAAGCATCTTGCTACATGTACTACTGCACACTGAGTTTCACCACAAATGTGAATGCCATATCGGTACTCATTTATGAAGGCCAAATATCTCTGCAGTTTCATAAGTGAATGCCTCTTTTATTTCCCATTGAAGGCAACACAATTTGTATCACATTTTGCTTATGCTAAGAGAGAAACAGAACATTAGGGAACTGTGATAACTCTAACATAAAAACGCTGTAACAACAGACCAAATCCCATAAGTATGTCCCATTTGTAATGTGACACACAAAGCAGCCAAAAGTGTGTCCCTTGCACTTGTGCTAAGATATGTAAACAGATTATGGCACAGGTATACATCCAGATACACCAGGTTGCTGCAGTCAGCATGAAATGATGTAGCATGACAGCATACCAGAACAGGACCATATAGAAAGTAACATAAAACATACAGGAATATCACTTGGAGTTCCACCATAATGACATCCACCTGACATGGAAGTTCCATACAGTTACACACCTCATTCCTTTGAGGAGCTCAGCATATACTGGCTGCTAATTACAGCAATTGTGTACCTAGAACAGGACAAAAGAAAAAAAAAATTACAAATATAAAAAGAATGATGAAATACTTACCATACCGTTTGGGGCATTCTTGACGAGTTTCCACTTTCCATGCATGGAGACCTTCACGGTTCCTGTTTCACAGGCCATCACAACAACAACTGCACTACTCCCCTGTCCTGGGGATTTCCATTGCTGAAGATGACTTCTCAGCTAAGTCATACCAGGTAATCATTTTCTTAAAAACACAGTGATGGGGCCTAGTAAGTGCTCGCTAGAAAGGCTATGAAGGAGACAAAGCATTATCATTTATGTACCATGCAGGTGTTGTCCAGTGAGCACTTGTAGAAGCTGCCATTCTCCCAAATTTTCTTAAAAAATGGTATCACTTTTGCAAGGAATTAGATAGTGACCTGTGAGCAAACTTACGTTGCAAGTTCTGCAGAGTGGCTACTCGTTATTAAGCGCAACACATGCACCTTCACATGTTT
>NC_056729.1:364846841-364876143 GCF_019279795.1 Protopterus annectens | reverse complement strand
GGGCAGTACATTTATGATTTCCCATCCACTCGTCAAGATTTCTCTTGAAGAGAGTCAGTGAGGGGCTTTGCCTAACATAAATTGGGATTCTATTCCAGAGCGAGGGAAGTCTCTAGGACAGGACATTTTAGTCTTTCTTGTCATTCTCACATACATCAGAAAACCCAGTGTCAATAAAGAGGAAAATAACAGTGGATATTGTCTGAATGAATCATCTTGACATGCTGTGTTCATAAATAGGGGATCATGGAATTAGAACTGAGGACAAAGCATTTAATTTTATCAAACCAGATCATTTAAAAGATTTTTCCAAAAATCCACCTGACACCGGCTATAACTCATGAAAAAATTAGGCCTCAGCCCAGCCACAGTAGACAATGTGCAACAGGTGGGGAACATGTGCCCATTACTTTAATCCATAATATCTTCTGTCAAGGATATGCTTAGCAAAAGAGTCTGTATTTTACCAGTTACAGCATTAGTTGCCATGATGCTCACCAGTACTTATTCATTTTTATTTATTTTTATCCAAAGTAAGTAGAATGGAACACTGCACCTCTTTCTGCTATAACCTTGTTATATGATAGGAAAAAAGGAAATATATAAATGGTTGAAAGAAGAGTGCACACAGCAGACAAAGCAGTATATTGAACTGCATAATATTATCCAGTATTATAAATTGCTGAGTTAATATAGTAGTAGCTCCATAACAATTGCTGATTTACATTTTGATAGAAAAAATAAATGCAAAGGATGTAAAGTTAAACAGCTAAACTCACACAGCAATTGCATGGTGATAGATGAGTGGTGAGACTGGATTTTATACTCTGAGTGCATAGCCTTGATATAGTCAAGGACAGAGAGAGTTACATAGAATGGAACTCCAGTTATACATGGTTTTGAAGATATAGTCCAGGGTATAGATAACTGGCAAGGTGAAAGGATTAGAGATAAGTAAATGCATACTGAGAGGGACAGTGCTACAGGTAAATACTTTGAAGGGAAGGCAATATAATGCAAAGTTAACTGTGTCTGCTACATTAAGACTTTGACTTTAGAAAGGGATATATAATGATATCCTGAGTGAGGGAACTGCATCAGCAACATACAAAGTCAATACAAAAGATTAATGCCATTCTCCAATTTAATAGCTTTTTATTGTCTGATCCAAGAAGACTTAAAGCCTGAAGCTGCTAGGATAAGTGCCAGAAGTGACCAAAGGAAATGCATTAGCATAAAATGATAAAGCCCCAAGTGGGACTCAGGCAACACAGGTTTGAATATCAGCTTAGGCAACTAGAAGCACAGGCAGAGAGGATAGGTGGCCCTATCCTGAGTAGGCTCTTAGGAACACACTTGCCCCATTGATTTGTGTGTGGGGGGGGTAAGTCCTGTCAATGTTCATCCCCTTGCTGTAGTGAGAGGTGGATCCCCACAGATGCCCATTACATGACCCTCACAAAGGAAGGTGCTGGTCATGCTGGAATGTCTACTTAGTAGGAAAACAGTTCTCAGCTGCAATGTGATGTTGCCTCATGTGCCTCAGTCTGCACACTGGCCGTGAAAATGGGTCATAGTTTGTCCAGGGAGACTAAGTCAGGTTCAATAGACTCAGCATACACCCATGGGAACAGCTGATGATTGACTACAGACAGCCAAAAATGTCCAAAAAGTGACAAAAGAATACCATAGTCTATGATAAGAAACCGTTCTCCTTCTCCAGAAGTGCATCTGGCTCTGTAGGTTAACAGATGTGCAGCATAGTCTTAAGCTTTGTAGCTACTGTATAGTGTTAATATGAACATTAATGATAAGCTGCAGTAATATGTCACATTTGCTGATGGCCTGGGTTTCTATAATCTTGCTTGTTTCAGAACACATATGTGCAGCATTTAAGATTATTCAAGCAGTGATAAAGCACTACCATTATTGTCATACATCTAAGTGCACATATGCTTTTATTTATTTTTTTATTTTAACATTTGTTTACCAGAAAAGTTTGATTTGGAACTAGCCAATTTTCAGTGGAAGCCCAGGGAGAAATGCTCCAGAAACATGTCTTTGTAACATGGGACGAAACCAGAGCACCCGGAGGAAACCCACATGAATCTAAGGAGGACATGCAGACTCCACATAGAAGGCATCCCAGTCAAGAATTGAACCAGAGAACCTCTTGCTATGAGGAGAAAATGCAAACCACTGCACCACTGCAACATCCAATGCTGCCCAAATTGGAACTATAAGAGCATAGTAATTCCAATAAGAAGGTAGAGGCAGCTGCATACCAGTGCACACCTTGAGGATAACTGTATACTTTTATCAGCAGATATTCTGTTAATGTACCAGCCTGCAGTGTTTGACCATGTTGGCAAAGAAGTGTAAAGCAATGTGTAGGTAAAGCATCCATAACCCATTCATTTTCTGATAACCCACTTTATCTTTTAAGATGTTGCACGGATGCAGAAGCCTATCCTAGCAGTTAGTGATCCCAAGGCGATGAAGAACATTTTGGATAGGGCACAAATCTATTACAGAACACACACATGCATGCACACATACACTCATTTACTCATGGAGAGCATGCACACTTATGGACAGTTTAAAAGATCACCAATCCAAATGGACAGTTTGAGACATCACCAGTCAACCTACAGCATCCCCTGGATTCATGAAGCTTGTGCCAGGCACAGACATAGCGTAGGTGGTCTAATGCTAAATATGGCCACCGAGTGATTCAGGTACGATCTGATTCTACGTGCACTACCAGTGTACGTCAGATCTGCGCAGCTCTCGGTGCATGTATGCTAATTACCCCATGTGCAGTAGTGCAGCATGCAAATGAAGGTACATAGCGATTCATAAAGTGGTGCAGGCGTAGCGTAAGCATACAGAAATGTAAACCAAAAAAAGGTTTACATTTTTTCAAACAGAACATCGGAGCCATGAAAGTGGACCAAACTTACGTATTACAAAGTTAACATATGCCAATGGCTAAATATACAGCCAGTGGCATAAAAAACACGCACAACACATAAAAAAAAACATTTAATGTCATGGCCACACTAATGCAAAGTACAACCGCAGGGCATGTGTGCGCAAACGGGAACACAAGGAAAATATATATAGATGTTATAAAATTGCAATGTAACACAAATCGTGATTTCGCCATAATAGTCAATGGTATGCATGCTACACCACAACCAAGGCGCAAGGGTTGCTAAGGGTCTGTGACAGTGTTCGGCATGATAACTATGAATTAGTAGTCAATGCCATGCAAATGAGGCAAGTAATACTGAATCACAAACGCCTTTCCGGTGTAAGGCTGTACCACACGGCGTAGCAGTATAACAACGAGGAGTGGCCTGGAGGTATACATGACTTAAGCAGAGGGGTGTGCCACCGTAGCTGTAAGCACATTGGAGCATTGATAATCCAGGTTGCCCATTGCTAAGCAAAGCTGTAGGATAGGGGTGTGGATGTAGCCATAGATTTGCTTAGCTGAGAGCACACAAGGTGACCAAAAGCGCATGTGTACGTGAATGACAACACACTCGAAACCCGATAAATGGCTGCGCGCAGTGCGCACCACAGCTGAAACAAGCTGGTTACGGGAAGACAATAAGGAAATGCCGCAGTAGGGCAATTGGAGTACAACTGAGTAATTAACACCTATTAACTCACAGTGGGCCATTGATGGTAGCTAACAAGGCTGCTAGCAGCAACCTGCAGAACAGGAAAGGGGAGGTGCCGGATTGCAAAGAAAAGAGAACTGTCACAGCAGAGCAAAGCAAACCTGTAGTAGATCAGCTATAGAACACATTTCACAACACAATCCTGGGTTGGGAAACTACAAAACAAGAAAGCAGGCTGCTGGATGCATGCCTGACAATGGGAGGGGAATCAGTTTGAAAAGTGAAGGCAAGGGCAAGAGTTGATCCATGGCAGCCAAATGTAAGTCAACACCAAAGGCACAACAATAGCAGTCCCTGCGGTAAAACACATAAGTAAGATACCCTGCAGCTCAGATTGTACATACACATCCTATGACATCATCAGCTTCCAAAGAACAATAGTATAAAGTGTGAAGGCACCTCACACACACTCATGTATTCCCAAACAATGCACCATTGGTGTAAACAGACGGGGAACTTTTTCAGTGTACATGTTGAGAGCTGCCATAGCTGTGATTCATCAGCATGTGTTGGAGACTGACGGTGGTGTGGAGGATGATGCTGACAACCACCTCAGGCATCAGAGGAGGAGAAGAGTGTTCAATCCAAGGGTAACCTACCTGGGGCTAGATGATCTGGAGATAGTAGAGCATTACAGGGTGGACAAGGACATCATACAGCAAATCATTGAGCTGTGCCGGCCACACCTCAGAGCCAGAAACAACAGATGGGAACCCATCCCAGTGGACATGAAGGTATGTGTAAGCTTGAGAATACTAGCCACAGGTACCTTTCAAAGGCCAGCTGGAGATATCATGGGGATCTCACAGGCATCAGCATCCAGGGTACTCCACCAGTTCCTGGATGCCATGTTACCTCATGCCAATGAGCATATATACTTCCCCCGAACTCAGGAGGAGTTGGCCAGCAATATGCACCTCTTCCACCATGTGGCAGACTACCCGGAGGTACTGGGTGCAATAGACTGCACGCACATACATATCAAGTCACCACCCGGTGAGTATGGTAGGTGCTACATAAACCACAAGGGATACCACTCCATCAACTGCCAGGTCATGTGCAATGCCTAGGGCATTATCATGGATGTGTGTGCTGGCAGCCCTGGAAGCCAACATGACTCCCACATCAGGCATGCCTCACAGCTGTACCAGGTATTTGTCAGGGGGGACATCCCATATGGCCACCTTGTGGGGGATGCTGGCTATGCACTGGAGCTGTGGATGATGACTCCCATCAGAAATGCACACACACCCATGCAAGAACGCTATAATGAGGCACACGCACAAACCAGAATCATTATAGAGCATGTGTTTGGGATGCTGAAATCATGGTTCCATTGCTTGGACATATCTGGTGGAGCCTTGCAGTACTCTCCAGGCACGTGTGCCCACATCTTCATAGTATGTGCCGTGCTACATAATATGATCCTGTGGAAACAGCTGCAGCAGGGACATAATGGTAAAGGCCCTCACAGCCCACCGCAATTGCCAAGGAAATAACAGGCACAAAGGGATTCAGACCACAAACACCCTGTGCCAGCCCCAGTAGACAGACGGAGGTGTGCCCAATATGCCCATGCCTTGGTAAAGCGGGAACATATAGCACATACACTGATGGTGTAGGCCCCTACAGACTGACACACTTCTCCACCTGCACACAGTAAAATGGATGGCACACACACATGACCACCTGTAAATTGGCATGTATAGGTGGTCTGCTGTGTGCATCCTACATAGGCAGCCCTCAACTATTACACACACAACTGCTACTGGCACAAGGTAAGTCAATATCTGAACAGTAAATTAAGCTAACAGCATGTGTTGATACTGTATGTATAGGTTCCTAGGTACATCAGTAGGTACATGCCTAATTGTCAGTGGCCATTCATAAGCCTAGCCAAAATGTGTCTGCTGTTGCCACCCCATTGATTAACTAACTGTCTCTCTGTGGAGCAGAGCCAATTGTGGGATCCCTGGGGTGTAACCATTGTTCCCCACCCACTCTGCAAGGATTCCCTGGTGTGTTAATGAGGGGCTCCATATAATGTAATCAGGGATGTAGTTCCAAAGCATGAGGAGTACCCAAGACAGGTATCTGTCACCCCAGCATTCTCCAGTTATGATTGTGACAAGGTGTAGCACATTACAGTGTGTGTCTCACTGTGATACAGATTCCCATAGCTGGAGCACATCCATTAAGCATCACTTGGACATACCATTTGTAGGTATCATCCATATGTAAACTAACTGAGTTACACATTTGTTTGAAGTATGGAGGAACAGCAGTAGTACAATCTACGTACGAAACACCATAACACTTGTACATATCCCATATGCCCCAGTGGTAAAGCCACTGACTGTCTCGTGCATGGTTCTGGTTCCACGACCTGCAAGGGGCTGTTGCATAATTCTGATGTCCCGAATAATGGATGTTGGATGCAGGTCATTAGAGCACGTTTAAGCACATGTTAGCAGGTTTTTTCACTGGTAAGTGCCGGTAAGAATAGTTTAAACATGACTACATGGATATGCGCAACACAGGTCTAACCTTTGCTGAATATCACTAAGATCATGGGCAAAGCTCCCCAGAACCCCTGAAATGTGCGTTATTTACCCTTGTACTAATAGTGCCTGCTCTGAGAGGTAAAACGACCACTGCCAGGAGAAGAACACGCATCCATGTACACAATCTTTACAATAACCTACCACTAAGCTACCTGAGATGTACCAATGGCAGGTGTGTATTGTGACAGGTTAAAACACAAAAGGGCAGAGTTCGGAGAATAGTGTACACTGCCATGTACCCAACACAAGGTGTATTTTCTCTCTCTCTCTCTCTCTCTCTCTATATATATATATATATATATATATATATATATATATATATATATGTATATATATATATATATATATATATATATATATATATATATATATATATATATATATATATATATATATATATATATATATATAATATAGAGAGAGAAAGGGTGATAGATTTATGTCGATATATATGGATATACATATATATGCAAATATATAGATAGGTTAACAGCATCTACACAACCATTGAGGTACATATAAATAGGATACTACCAAATACCGAATGCTTTGCATACCGATGCGCATAATCACGAGGCTTAAAGACCAAAAGACCACAGTACCGGAACACTAGAACCGCGAGTACTATTATCACGATGTTAAGGGACATTTAGTTAGTGCTTCTGGTGCTGCGCTCCAGGTAGGTACTGTGTTTAAGTGTGTTTCTGATTGCTGTAGTGTGTGTAAGTGTGTGTTCTGAGTGTGGTGTGTGTTTCCGGGGGACTGTAATGTGTGTGTGTGGGTTTGCTTCATGTGTCTGTTTGTGCTATCTTGGAGGTAGATTATTACAGTAGGTGTGGTGTGGGGGGGCACAGCCACCCACATGGGGTGTGCATGGGGGCATGGCCACCTGGCCATACTTAGTGTAGGATGGTTTGTTTGGATGTGATGGGTAGCAGTGTGTCTGTGGGTGCGTGTGTGTGTGTTCTGTGTTTGTGTTAGTTTCAAGAGTTTGACTGTTGTGAGTTTGAGTGTTCGGTATTGTGGGGATTGGGAGTCTGGGAATGGTAATGTGGTCATTGGAAGTGTGTGCATTCTTGAATTCGTAGGTTTGCCGTATACAGCGGTTGAAGTCTTCAAATATGTGTGTAACATGGACCATAGCAATCACACATTCCACCACGACAGAACGTTATGAACAAAGGATATGGAGAGTATATGTCTATACACTATTACAAATATGTGCTATGGACATGAGCCAAAGATAGGTTTACCACCTGTCCCACCTTGCGAGGGGCAGTCCCTCTATGTGCGGTAGTGTCCTGACCAAAATGAGTACAAATACTAATGTCCTACAATCTCAAGACATTTGCCATGTTCCATATTTAATGTAATTGTTGCATAAAATAGTAATCTGTATCTAAAATACCTACATGTAACAAGAAACAGGATAAGCAAGTAAACCGCTACGAGAATATAAGCTTTTATATAGGCTTATATGTAAAGTTCTATACTTGGTACTGACTGTGGGTATGTGTCAGCCTCTAAAATCCAATGTGTGTCCTGCAAATATCCCACTATGTCCAACTGAAAAGGTGGCAACCCAAGCCAAAGAGGTTCAGTCACCAACACAACTCCAATGAGTGCAAATATCTGTGACAGAAATACACGAGACAGCTTTCATGTAGCAACATTTCATTACATACCGATGTATTTCTGAAGGGATTGAAGGACCAACATCACCTGCATGTTATACAGGAACCAATTAACAATGGCTTAATGAATAAGCCTGCAATTACCATAGTATTAGTCTACTAAAGGATAGGTCTTCAAATAGGGAAGGAGCCCTCACACTCATATCGAATATGTATAAATGCAGTTCCTACACACCTGCATCTGCTATGTACACCCACCTACATCTCCCCCACACCCGAAATAATTGCAATACAGACTGCAATAACATCACAAACATCCACTCACTCTATAACATCGGCAGAAGCCTTAACATACCTTATGAGAGACACACTATAATGGCCCTATGTGAAATCATTGCTGTTGTACAATGGAACAGACTCCGATGTTACAGGGTTTGGTTGCAATAATCCCGTATCAGACGGCTGATATAACAGCTAAACTCACATGTAGAACTACATCCTCTAGCCATTACACACAATCCACAGGGGCCATGAAGTTAATATATCTCTGTGTGTCTCCATATAGCTGTTGCAATTCATCACAAACAACACATCCAGGCCGTCTTCCTTGAAGGTAGGGCAAAGGGACAATGCCCAAGTGGAGTATTCAATTATACCCCACTGTTGCCATGTCATTGGCTAATGGAGTAGCTGCACAGCTGATGTGCATGTAATCATCTACTCCGGAACACCAATTGGTGGCAGGATACCACATGTTACTGATATCCAAGTATAAAAGGATGGCTTGTCATACATTCAAACCATATGTACATACGAGAAAAATGTTACAACAGAAAACGAATAGGACTTATATTATCGTCAACTCAGGATACTAATAAGGTATGTAGAACACTCAGTATGTTAGTGTATGTAGTACCTGTTCTTTATTAATTAAAGTGTACGCAATGCATATAGTGGGAAAAGATATTATGTAGTGATGTAGTGTTGAGCATAGTAACGCTCGTAGAAATTGTGTGTACTGCTGTGGGCCACAAGGTAAACACCTCATACACCACAAGGGATGCTATATAAGGACTTTAAACACAACAATTCCACTCCAGCTGCTGTCAGTGGCAGGGTTTGTCCAACAAGTACGTGCCATAACAGGGGATAGTATATGTTGATATACTGTAACAGTAGGCATATGTATGGGCGTATAACTGAGAATAACATGTCTAAAGTGGTCCTGCTGTGCAATTATGATTTGCATTGTGGGATATTGTGGCAAAAATGTGAAATGTACACTATTGTAGGTGGATATGTCTAACATTTTACAAAGCATTACTGTTATGTTATGCAAACATCAGGTATGTCTATTGGCATGTACAATACACAATAACAGGATACATATGACTTGTAGTCACCAGGCAGTGTATCAGCATGATAGCTAATTGAAATGAAAGAGCTAGTCAATTATCCATGCACAAAGGACATGTAATAGCTTCATAGGTTCATAGTTAGGGTTTATGCTGTCTGGCCAAGGCCATTCGTAAGCCTAACTACAGTGTTTTCACTTGCAGCACCTCCCTAGGTTAGTGTCCTGTGCCTGTGAACAGCAGAGCCATCTGTTTCCTGTGCCTCTGTACAGCAGAGCCACTGCAGTGATCCCTGGAGTACATGTCTGTCTCCCATCCACCCATCAAGGTATCTCTTGAAGAGTGCTAGTGAGGGTCCCTGCCTGATGTACATAGGAATCATGTTCCAAAGCATGGTGAGTGTCCGGGTCAAGAATGTATCCCTCAAGCACGTTGTAGTCATCATTGCATTTAGGTACATATCCCAGAGCATGTGGCTCTCAGTGGCTTTTGCTTAGGTGGAGCATATCCATCAATATTGTTTTGGACATGGGCCTTGTATGTCCAGCAAAGATCACCTCTGAGTATGCAGTATGCAAACGAGTACAGTTGGGGTTTCTGTAGTTGGGCTGCATATGTCATCCTTCAGAGGTCAGTATTCCTCTTGGTGTGGTAATGTTGTGGTATTTAAAGCCGTTGCTGTTGTCTCATAAGGTACATCCCAAATGGGGTGTTGTACCCTTTAATGTGTTTCATAAGTCATGAGTAGAGAGGCACAATGGCTGCCTTTGTTTTGGCTACAAACCCATTAGAGATTAGGGTGGCCACGTAGAAGGATATCCACACCACCTTGGCAATATGGTTATCAAAGGAGTGAATGCTATCTACTTGGGTTCTAAGATCCCTTATTACGTCTTATGTATGTAGGGGTCTACCACCTATTTGATAGTCCATGGGTGATTGGCGTAATCCAAAGGGGATGTCTATGCACCTTGTGGCATGCAGCTTGAGGCCATGTTATTGACACCAGGTATCCGTCCCAGTGACACCCTTATGGAGGGTGTCTGTATCAGCTTGGGAATCAATCATGGCCCCTAGTTTGCAGTCGTCTGCAAACCTGTTCAGCGTAAGTCCTCCTGTGCTAGCCTGTACCTGAGAGAAGCATATGCCGAACATGAGGGGCCCTATGACTGAGGACTGGGGTACTCCAATTGTAACCAATTTACAGTAGGAACTAGGGTATGCTACCCTCAATGTGTGTGTTCTGTCCACAAGCCACTTTGCATAACATCTTGTGATGTAGGGGTTAATCTGCAGGTGGATATGTATGTTGACAATACCAGAATGGGGAACGGTGCTGAAAGCCTTTGAGAGGTCAAGGTAGGCTGTGTGGACCTCCTTACCCTCATCTACTACCTTAGTAACTGTCTCAAAGGACTCCTCCAGGTTTAGGAAGCATGGTCTGGCCCTAACAAATCCAAACTGGGTGGGATCAAAGGTTTGGAGGCCACCATTGTCTCTGTGAATGAGATCCATGATGATGTGCTCCATAGCCTTGCAGAACAGTCTAGTCAGGCATATAGGGCAATAGTTCCCCTGGTCCATTGTGGCGCCACCTTTGTAGAGTGTGATAACTGTTGCTGTGCACCATTCAGGGGCCACAATGCCTGATGCAAGGCTATTAGTGAATATGGTGCCCAAGTGGGGAGCCATTTCATTCCAAAGTTCATGGAAATCACAGCCTGGGATGTTGTATGGTCACATGGATGCTGTGTTCCTGGCTTTAGAGAGTGCAGCTTTGAACTGTGTAGTTGTAATCACAGAAACTCTGCATCGTTCCTGTATAGATATGGGCCCTTTAGGGTGTGAGAGGGGTGTAAAGTTAACACTGAACCTATCTGCCAGGATGTTGCCAATATCAGTCGGTTCTGTAATGTCCATGCCTTACTGCTGTATGTCAGAGCAGATGTGGGTATCGCCATCGAAAGTAGTGACATACCTGTAGAATGCTGTGGGGTAGTCCTTGGAATTATTTGTGGTAATGTTTACATAGCTAGCTTTGGAGGATGTGATAAGGGATATCAGATTCTTACTGAGGCTGACCAAGGAGCTCCTCCACTCTTGGGATTGTACATTACCTTGCAACAGTCTCCTCCTTCTGTAGTACATTATGTCCATAGCAGTGGACTGCCAGAGTGGTGTCCATTTTCTGGTGGGTACTATCATGGCTCTGTTTGGGATAGCATGATCCATGCAGTTGTGTAAGTGCTAATTAAGTGCAGTTGTGTATGATTCAGCGGATGTAACTGTATTGTCCATCTGCACAAGTGTCATGACGTTTACTACAGCTGTCCTAAGAAGCCTGAAGTTGGCTTTGTAAAATATTGTACTGTGTTTTAAATACAGGGTGTGGTGCTGGGATGTGGATAACAAGGGTGATTAGCGTACGCTCAAATCTGACCAGTGAGGAGATAACCCCAGATGTGGAACACCAATCACACATGTTGGTAATGTCCAGGTCTAGGATATTGTTGGCCCTGGTGGTGGTGTGGATAGATTGATCCTATGACTGAGGACTGGGGGACTCCAATTGTAACCGATTTACAGTAGGAACTAGGGTATGCTACCCTCAGTGTGTGTGTTCTGTCCATAAGCCACTTTGCATAACATCTTGTGACGTAGGGGTTAATGTGCAGGTGGATGTGTATGTTGACAATACCAGAATGGGGAACAGTGCTGAAAGCCTTTGAGAGGTCAAGGTAGGCTGTGTGGACCTCCTTACCTCATCTACTGCCTTAGTAACTGTCTCAAAGGACTCCACCAGGTTTAGGAGGCATGGTCTGGCCCTAACAAATCCAAACTGGGTGAGATCAAAGGTTTGGAGGCCACCAATGTCTCTGTGAATGAGATCCATGATGATGTGCTCCATAGCCTTGCAGAACAGTCTAGTCAGGCGTAAAGGGCAATAGTTCCCCTGGTCCATTGTGGCACCACCTTTGTAGAGTGTGATAACTGTTGCTGTGCACCATTCAGGGGCCACAATGCCTGATGCAAGGCTATTAGTGAATATGGTGCCCAAGTGGGGAGCCATTTAGTTCCAAAGTTCGTGGAAATAACAGCCTGGGATGTTGTATGGTCACATGGATGCTGTGTTCCTGGCTTTAGAATGTGCAGCTTTGAACTGTGTAGTTGTGATCACAGAAACTCTTCATCGTTCCTGTATAGATATGGGCCCTTTAGGGTGTGAGAGGGGTGTAAAGTTAACACTGAAACTATCTGCCAGGATGTTGCCAATATCAGTCGGTTCTGTAATGTCCATGCCTTACTGCTGTATGTCAGAGCAGATATGGGTATCGCCATCGAGAGTAGTGACATACCTGTAGAACGCTGTGTGGTAGTCCTTGGAATTATTTGCGGTAATGTTTACATAGCTAGCTTTGGAGGATGTAATAAGGGATCTCAGATTCTTACTGAGGCTGACCAGGGAGCTCCTCCACTCATGGGATTGTACATTACCTTGCATCAGTCTCCTCCTTCTGTAGTACATTATGTCCATGGCAGTGGACTACCAGAGTGGTGTCCATTTTCTGGTGGGTACTATCATGGCTCTGTTTGGGATAGCATGATCCATGCAGTTGTGTAAGTGCTAATTAAGTGCAGTTGTGTATGATTCAGCAGTTGTAACTGTATTGTCCATCTGCACGAGTGTCATGACGTTTACTACAGCTGTCCTAAGAAGCCTGAAGTTGGCTTTGTAAAATATTGTATTGTGTTTTAAATACAGGGTGTGGTGCTGGGATGTGGATAACAAGGGTGATTAGCGTACACTCAGATCTGACCAACGAGGAGATAACCCCAGGTGTGGAACACCAGTCACACATGTTGGTAATGTCCAGGTCTAGGATATTGTTGGCCCTGGTGGTGGTGTGGATAGGTTGATCCAGGTGATTGGAGGTTATGAATCCCAGAAAGCGTTGGTCTAATGTGTCAGTACATGAGTAGGTATCCCAGTTAATGGTGGGGTAGTATCAGTCACACATCAGTAGTGTTTGTTTGAACCCTACTTTCCAGTAAACCAAGAAGTGAGGACTGTTAACCATGGGGTATGGTGTGGGATCTGTAGCAAGCTACAATTTGTATAGCAGTTACGGCCAGAGTTAGTTGCACTTGGATTACCTCTGATGCATTGTGCTAAGCAACCAGCCTGGAGGTGTGGATATCCTTGGGAAATATGGACACACTTCTGCCATGGGTGTTCTGGTCCTGGTTACATAACTGAAAGGTGTGGTATGAGTAATAGCCTGGTAGTGCAGGGGTGCTCTCAGGAGCCTAGAAGCAGGTCCCAGTCACTGCACAGATATCAAAGTGGTCCTTTACAAGGAGTGCCTTGGGTGAGTGCATTTGAGATAAAGACGTCAAGCACTGAGTAGCATTACTCTCAGGTTTTGCTTGCCTGTTTCTGTTATGGTGGTGAATATGTTATTTGAACCGTGCCTAAAACAGGCACTATAGGAGCAGCAAGAGCCTTAGCCATTATCCGTAATCCCAGGGCCGACAGGTGCAGACCATCTGTGCCAAAGCATCGTGTTCTGTCAACCATGTCATTCAAAGCAGACAGATAGGAAGTTGATGACGAAAACGTGTTGTATTTGTACTAGCGTTAGTGGAATAAACTGATTTGGATCTTTCTTTCCATTGTTCGTGGTCATTCCTGGTTGGTGGTGCTTACTTTCTTTTCTTAGTTGTTTTTTGCACCATTGGTCCCTGTTTGTGGTTATCAGTTTGAGATAGATTCCAGGGCTGGCATGGACAATACCTCCAGAGGATCTGAAACAGGAGAGGTTCGAAAACGTATCGGACAGTTGACACAACTGGTAGCACTATTGACTCCAATCAGCCAATCTCTAGCTACGCTGTTATCGTCAGCACCAATATCTGGGAACCAGAAAGAGATTCAGCAATCCAATGTGCCTGCAGTTGGTGTTTCACATAAGGAAATGCTGCCTAGTGATGTCAATGAACGAGGGGAAAACGGAGCAGGTGTTTCCAATAGCAGTTTGGACGATTTTCCCCACCTCAACATTCCTAACACTACTGTGGGCAGTAAAGCAACGACGAGAGGTGGAGACAAGCGAGGAGGTTCGCGTTTATCAGCAGAAAGGGACAGAGTACTTTCAGGTAGCGAATTTCGGCTATCCGAATTTTTAAATGTTAAATTTGACTTTAACACCAAACGGTGTAATACAAGCACCAATGCGAGTTACAATACAATGTTAAAGGACTTGGATTACTATCTTTTTAAATACAAAATGTTGGAAATGGATTGTTCATATTTGAAGCACTGTTTACAACTGAAAATAGTACCAAAGGGTCTTAGGGTATGTAAGTATCCAAACAATGTTATTGATGGTACTGATTTTCACAATGATTTAATTTCTGTTTTTGACAACTGCAGATTTGACATTATGAGAGCAATTGTCAAAAACAATGAAAGGGAAATGGAGAAACTGTTCATAGATATAAATAATATTAATAAGGGTATTACAAATGATTTATTGCATACTGTTGAATTAGAAAATGAAAAGTACCACAAACTACTAAAGGATGTTGAAACTAGATGTAAAGAAGTTTTAGATAGGAAATTTGGCAAAATAGATAGAGACTTAAATGAATATAAGAATAAAACCCACTACCCAAAACCAAAATTAACACAGGGAAGGGGTTATGGAAGATGGGGTAAACAACCTTTTGGTGAAACAGTGTGGGAAGACTCTGAGATTGGGGATAGTAACAATGATGTGGCTGAGTATCCCCCACTAAGAAGGTCTGAAAGACTAATGGATAAAGAACCTGTGGACTATTGTTCAAAAAACTACATGGGGAGGGCCTGGAGGCCCCAGTGGAGGAAAGGGCAGGCTTGGAATTAATGAAGGTTTTTACACATGAAGGGAACAAATGGACATTTAAGGATTTTAACATTTTTAACTTTTCTAGTGTTTCGATTAACAAAACTTTTTTTGATTTATTTATAAAAGGTTTTGGTTTTATTCCCAATCAAAGAACTAATATTTTTAAATTACTTGTTGACATAAAACTATTCATTAGGAAGAAAAATTTAGAGTTGTTCTTTAATGGAAAAAATACAAGTATTGGAAATTAATGTTTGAAACGTAGAAGTACTTTCAACCCACCATTGCACCCACAACTTAGACATTTTGAATTAAAAGTGGAAAGAGAACTACGATCAAACCTGAACCATCAATATGTACACCCCAATTTAACTCCTAGTGAAAAGGATGTCCTGAAGGAAATCAGCAACAACAGGTGTGTCAGGGTCATGAAATCCGATAAAGGTGGAGGGTTGGTATTGATGGATAGTATTCAATACGAGGGGAAAATGATGGATATTCTTAATGACTCTGATAAGTATTCCAGAGTATCTATCAATGAAATCAACATTGCATACAAAAGAATAAGAGTGTTATTAAATGACCTATTGTTAGAGGGGTCTATTGATTTAGAAACACATACATTTTTATACGTGGAGAAGCCAAAGGTGCCATGCATATTTGGAATCCCGAAGGTGCACAAAAACTCACAGGACCCACCGCTTAGACCTATTGTCTCAGCAGAAGGATCCGTGACAGCACCACTAGCCAAGTTTGTGGATTCAAAGGTGAAATGTGTGTTAGAAGGAAACAAGAATGTATTGGTCGACTCCTGGGACTTGAGAAAATTGGAACTTTCTTTGTTTTGTGACAGCATTGCATTTGGCACGCTGGATGTTGTGGATTTATTTACGTGTATACCACACAAACTAGGCATGGAATGGTTTGAAGAAATGTTGGTTGAAAGCAAAAAAATCTCACACAAAGACTTCAGAGTTGTTTTAACCCTTATGGAAATGGTCTTGAAAAACAATTATATATACTTTCAGGGTGAATATTTTAAACAAGAAAAGGGAGTAGCCATGGGGGCACATTGTGCTCCCACATATGCCAACATTATTATGATTTATTGGGAAAACAAGTAAGTACCTTTTGCATTCACCCTACCAAGGTTATTGGATTTTATATGGTCGATTTCTGGATGATTTATGTTTTTTGTGGATTGGCGAACATGAAAACTTTGAAAAGTTTGTAGAATATTTAAATAACACCACTGATTTTCTGAAGTTTACTTTTAATTTCAATCAACATGAACTAATTTACCTGGATGTTCACATTACCAAAAACAATGGTCACTTTGCGTCTAAGGTTTACAGAAAGGAAACCTTTTCCAACTCTTATTTGTACTATACTAGTTCCCACCCACCACATCAGAAGAAAGGGGTGGTAAAGGGACAGTTAGTACGGTTAAGCAGGATGACCTCTGACGATGAGGTCTTTTTAAGTGAGGTAAGAATACTCAGAGAATTGTTTTTAAATAGAGGATATCCAGGGGAATTTTTTGATAAAATTTCAGAGGAAGTATTTAAAAATAGAAATGATAGATTTGCTCCTATTTTAGGTAAAACTCAAAACTTGGACGGAATGAAAGAAGTTAACAAACCAAGAGAAGATTACACATCTAGTTTGATCACAACCTATGATGTTAACTCTAGAGGTATCAAAAAAATCTTTGACAAGGAATGGAGCAATTTTTCAAAAATTTCAGACTTGAAGCACATTTTTGAAAAAGAATTGGTTTACATATATAGAAAAGGTAACACCATCAAAAATATTTTATATCAACAGGAGATTTTATTTATTTAAATTCTAGGAAAAGGAAATTAACGTTGAATACTTATGCTAACTGTAACACCAAAGGGATTGTTTACATACCAACTTGCAAGGTATGTGAATCATTTTACATTGGGAAAAGCGAAAGGAAGTTAAAGCAGAGGATCTACGAGCATCTATATGAAATAAGAACAAAAAATGACAAAAATGCACTATACAAACACACCATCACTTGTAAAACACCTGGCTTTCAATTTTTCATTTTGGAAGTGGTTGCGATGAGTCCAAGGGGTGGTATGTGGGAAACACTTGTTGAGTATAGGGAACTTTACTGGCAACTTGTGTTGGATTCTAGTAGACCTCCGGGTCTTTGAAATGGTGTCTCTTGCACCTGTGCTTAAAATTAGATCTACCAAACTTTAACTTCTACCGTTGTCTAATATATTTATTACATATAGGAGGTAGTGAAAACATTCATTCAAAGTCCATTTAAAATGACCATTTAATTTATTTTTATTAAGCTTTTAAAATAGATTTTGTACACATATTTTGTTATAACTATCTAATTTCAATGCCATATTCAGTTTCACCACTTGATGGAGACATACACAGTACATTACAGGTTAAAAGATTGTCTGAATTAAAATGTTTTTAATTTTATTTGTTATTTATTAAAAGTTTTGGATGAATTTTAAAATTGGTATGAGTATTAGATGTGGTTTTAATTAAATTATTAAATATTTGAGTTTTACATCTTGTGAAAATGTTTTAATTCTGAATAATTAATTAATTGACAAACTGTGTTTTTAAAAATTGATTTAATTAATTTAATTGATGTTGTTAGGAATGTGTGTATATATATATATATATATATATATATATATATATATATGGTAGTGGTTGCTTTTCATTCACTGAGGAAGTTGATGACGAAAACGTGTTGTATTTGTACTAGCGTTAGTGGAATAAACTGTTTTGGATCTTTCTTTCTATTGTTCGTGGTCATTCCTGGTTGGTGGTGCTTACTTTCGTTTCTTAGTTGTTTTTTGCACCATTGGTCCCTGTTTGTGGTTATTCTTTTCAGATATACCAGCAACTAAAGATTAATTTATTTAGAAAACAAAATAAAATTACTAAAAAAGAAGCTGAATTATGTAGCTCCATACTCTTACCAAGAAATACAATATTATTCAAGTTTGTTCATATGACAAAAAGGCTGGACACTTTGTAACCTATCTTCGACTGAAACATGTAAATTTGTTAATGCAATATCTCAGGAGCCCTACTATTTGTCACAGGATAGCTGACAGATAATCTAAGTTGAGCCTAAAAGATCACTGGCATCCTGTCATTCATGGAGATCAGACACAGAAAAGAGTGAAAAGGGAAGCACTGCATTTTTTATTTTCCTCACATTCTTCCACTTCTACAAGTTTTATATATATATATATATATATATATATATATATATATATATATATTTATATATACATGTATATATATATATATATATATATATATATATATACAAAGCATATGATCGACGATTGTGCTACAGTGTCAAAATATCAAGGTTGGAGAATATTCCCTTTTTCCTGATACTGTGAAATGTTAGAGTGAGAATATATATATTTATCAGGGGAGAATGGAGGTTGCAGAGCCTTCCCCCTAAAAAAAGTTTTGTAAATGTATGTGCTGAGAATTTGTCTCGGAGCTTGCATAATATATTGTCAACTTTATTGTTTTGATTGCTTTAACTGAACATTAGCTTCACCGATGTTTAGTGTTAGGATATTTTTAAGTACACCCATATACATATCTATATCTATCTATCCATATATATATATATATATATATATATATATATAATATAGTGTGTGTGTATGTGTATACATATATATATATATATATATATATATATATATATATATGTATATATATATATATATATATATATATATATATATATATATATATATATATACACATATGTGTGTGCGTGATATATATATATATATATATATATATATATATATATATATATATATATATATATATATATATACACACACACACACACACACACACACACACATATATAATGTAATTTGGCCGAGCTACAATGGCATAGGTCTTGTCTTTTAAAACTGTTCTGCATACCTGTTTCGATTGGTAGCTAATAGGTTTTAGCTTATATACACCCTATCCTTATGCTATGTAGCTAGTGCCTAAGCAATGCAACGACTTGACAGATAGATAGCTCTTATCACTATGTACATCCAGTAATACATCATCCTATCTCTAATGTGATAAGTGGATGTTATTTGCCACAATTAAAATTGACAAGTAGTACAAAATGTGTGACGACCAGTCAAATTATAATCCTTAAGTATTATACTGCTGTGAATATAATTGCAGCTGGTCAAGACCATGCTGGGAATTAGCTAACTTTGCAACAAAATGACAAACTCTCAACCACCAAATGGAATATTCACTCACTCTGTTGTAAGAACCTTCCTTATACTATGGTATTCATTGAAAAAGAGCTGATCTAGTAAACATTAGCATTTAGGTGGATTATTTTTACTGTAAAGTGCATGTAGATTCCATTTGCTAGTGTGGAGTTCAGCATTTTGTTGCTTTGTGGACGTGGTTGGTTGGTTGGTGACTCTGGTTTTTACATAACTTTTTGTGATGTTTTGGCTTTGCTTGTGTGGTTAAGTGGCATACCATATGTTATAAGTTGTACAGACGTTGTTAAAGAGATGCTTTATCTACTATGTTATTTATTGGCAAAGAGTTGGTCTCAAAAACTTTGGCATTTATCATTTATATGTATTGTTCTTAAAATAAAGTGCATGTATATTCTGTTTGGTGGTTTGGTTTTCATCATTTTGTTTTTTTGTGGATATTTTAGTTGGTTGGAGACTCCATTTGGCTGCTTTACAGACTTTTTTGTGAACTAGCAAAATGACCCAGTGACTAGGAGCCCCTGCCTTGTATACCTTATGTCAGGTAGCATGCCACCCTTTCTAAGAAAAAAATGAATAGAACAATGCAGTGATACATATATTACAAGTGTAGGCCAAGAGACATGATATGGATCTGCATGTGATAGATCCAAGATAAACTACAACATTTATGACAGTGAACCAAGCAGGGTTAAATGAGAGAAGTTATGACTAGCTTCTAATTCAGCATGCTCCGTCTACTGATAATAGATATCAAAATAGGTTGTGTTTAAAGAGGGAGGCAGCAACATGTGTGCCATGAGTCCCAGTTAATGTTTAGAAGACAAATTACAGCACTATCATGATAATCATGTGGAAGTTGCCACATCTGCAATCCTTGTCATGTAGCATGGGAATCAGTGAGCCTGCAATACTTATATCCTGCAACAGTTCTTGTTGTATAAAACCTTTGCAAACCTGTCAAGGGGAAAAATGTGTGTAAGTAATTCTATATCTGTATGTGTATATATATATATATATATATATATAAATATATATATATATATATATATATATATATATATAAATATATATATATATATATATATATATATATATATAAATATATATATATATATATATATATATATAAATATATATATATATATATATATAAAAAAAAATATATATATATATATATATATAATATATATATATATATATATATATATATATATAGTGTATGTTCCTATTAGAAGACCAAAGATGCATTCTTTTGAATGCGTCTTGGTCGAACTCAAAAGCCTGAAATGGCAAAATATCGAAGCGGCTTTAAAACGAATTCTTTCCGTGGGAAAGAATTCACTTGGCTGCTTTGTTACTTTGCAGTTTTCGGCACTGTAGTGCGGTCTCAGACTTGGTATATTTAAGTAGGGTGGTTGAGGGGGCAAAGCCCCCCAATTCATGCAATGTTTAAAGTGTTTTCTTTTCTTTTTTTTTTTTTTGTTGTTGGAACAGTGATTTTGACAGTTCAAAATTGTAAGCTTTCACACTTACATAGGGTTTAATCACTGTTTGCTTTTTTAAGTATTCGGTGATCTAATATTGACCCTATAGTGTATACACACCCCTGTTAAAATGCCAGGTTTTTGTGATATAAAAAATGAGACCACAATAAATCATTTCAAAACGTTTCCCACCTTTAATGTGACTTATAACCTGTACAATTCAATTGAAAAACAAACAAATCTGTTAGGTGAAAAAATATAAAAAATAAAAAAATGTACAATACGCTGGTTGCATAAGTATGCACGCCCTTAAACTAATACTTTGTTGTATGTGCACACCCTTAAACTAATAATTTGTTGAAGTACCTTTTGATTTAATTACAGCATTCAGTCTTCTTGGGTACACACCTGTCATCAATTAAAGAAACTCTGGTTAATCCCAAATAAAGTTCAGCTGTCCTAGTAGGAGTTTTCTGACATTTTCTCAGTTGCCTGCTACAGCAAAAGCCAGGGTTTGCAGAAAGCTTAGAAAGCATCAAAGGGATCTCATTGTTGAAAGGTATCAGTCAGGAGAAGGGTACAAAAACATCTCCACAGCATTGGATATACCATGGAACACAGTGAAGACAGTCATCAAAAAGAGAAAATATGTGACAACAGTGACGTTGCAAAGAACTGGGCGTCCCTCCAAAATTGATGAAATGACAAGACAAAAATTGGTCATAGAGGCTGCCAAGAGACATACAGCAACACTGAAGGAGCTGCAGGAATTTCTGACAAGTACTGGTTGTGTACTACATGTGACAACAATCTCCTGTATTTTCCATATGTCTGGACTATGGGGTAGAGTTGAAAGATGGAAGCCTTTTCTTACACAGAAAGACATCCAGGCCTGGCTAAAATTTGCAAAATAATACATCATGTCTCTGAAAAGCATGTGGGAAAATGAATTATGGTCTGATGAGACCAACATTGAACTTTTTAGCCACAATTTCAAAAAATACTTTTGGCATAAAAACAACACTTCTCATCACCAAAAGAATACCATCCCCACTGTGAAGCATGGTGGTGGCAGTATCATGGTTTGTTCATAGGTTCATAGGTTCATATTTTTCTTCAGCAGGAACTGGGCTTTAGTCAAGATGGAGGAAATTATGAACAGTTCTAAATACCAGTCACGTTTGGACCAAAACCTTCAGGCGTCTGTTAGAACACTGAAGATGAAGAGGAATTTCACCTTTCAACATGACAATGACCCTAAACCTACATCCAAATCAACAAAAGAATGGCTTCACCAGAAGAAAATTAAGGTTCTGGAATGGCTCAGCCAGACCCTAGACCTAAATCCAATAGACAATCTGTGGGGTGACCTGAAGAAGGCTGTGCACAAGAGATGTCCCTGCAATTTGACAGATTTGGAGCAATTTTGCAAGGAAGAGTGGGCAAATATTGCCAAGAGAAGATGTGCCATGCTGATAGACTCATACACAAGAAGATTAAATGCTGTAATTAAACCAAAAAGTGCTTCAACAAAGTATTAGTTTAAGGGTGTGCACACACAACAAAGTATTAGTTTAAGGGTGTGCACACTTATGCAACCAACGTATTGTACCATTTTTTATTTTTTATATTTTTTCCCCTAACAGATTTGTTTGTTTTTCAGTTGAATTGTACAGGTTATAGGTCACATTAAAGGTGGGAAAAGTTTTGAAAAGATTTATTGTGGTCTCATTTTTTTATATCACAAAAACCTGGTATTTCAACAGGGGTGTGTAAACCTTTTATACCCACTGTATATGTATGACCATAGAGACTTTGAAATCTGTGACTGTATACTGAAGCCACTCAAATGTTATATATAAACAACATATAGATTTACCTATAATTGAGCACTTAGTAGTGCACAGCTATAGTTATCCCACTCCACAAGGGGGATCCACCTTGGATCCCGGGAACTACCGTCCCATCAGTCTGATGAGCCTGATCTGCAAGGGCATGGAACACATTATCATGGAACTTATAAACATAGACATTGGCAACCTTCAAACACTGGACCCCACCCAGTTTGGGTTCATGAAGGGCCAATCCTGTCTTCTGAACCTGATTGACTTCTTTGAATCAGTCTCCAGAGCTGTGGACAAGGGTAATCTGAACCTGATTGACTTCTTTGAATCAGTCTCCAGAGCTGTGGATGAGGGTAAGGCAGTCCACACAGCCTATCTGGACCTCGCCAAGGCCTTCGACACCATCCCCCACTCTGAAATCATAGATAAACTTAATAAGCTGGACATAGATCCCTATGTCACTCGATGGGTTGCCAACTGGCATACTGACAGAACCCAGACTGTAAAAGTAGCCGACTCCAAATCTAGCTCCAGACAAGTGACAAGTGGAGTACCTCAGGGTTCAGTCCTGGGACCACTCTTATTTGGCATCTACTTCTCTGAAGTACAGGCCAACACTAAGGGACTCTGGCTAACAAAGATTGCAGATGACTGCAAACTGGGAGCCATTACTGAATCCCCAAATGATGTGGATACTCTACAAAAGGGCCTTACAGAAACAGATGCTTGGTGCCAGAGCCATGGGTTCAAGCTTAATGCTAAGAAATGTATAGTTATCCCCTTTGGGAAAAAAACATATACCCATGAATTACTACATAGGTGGCAGTACACTAAACACCGAAAGTGTGATGAGAGACTTAGGGACACAGGTGGACAGTGGTCTCACCTTCGATAACCACATCGCCACAACAGTCAGGAAATCCTTCTATGTGGCACACCTCATCACTAAGAGCTTTTCATCCAGAAAAAAGGAGGTCATTGTCCCACTGTACTCATACCTCATTAGACCCATTATAGAGTACAATGCCCCATTTGGTATGTACCTCACAAGACATCTGCAATAAGCTGGAAAGGCCACAGAAATACCTCACTAAAAGAATCAGAGGCCTAAAGCAGATGCCCCATACTGACCGTCTAAAAAAAACTCCAGCTATATTCTGTGGCGTATCGTCTACTCAGAGGTGATCTCTGCTTAACATACAAGGCCGTGTCAAACCTTGAGCTGTTGGACATGCTCAGCTTAAAGAAATCCCAATCCCTCAGAGCCACATGCTCCAGGGATCTAAACCTTGTCAACGCAATGAACAAAACATGCTGGAGGGATAGGTTCCTGACCAAGAGACTCCCCATACTCTGGAATAGACTGCCCATACATGTCAAGCAGAGTGCCTCCTTGGCCCTCTTCAAAAGGAATCTTGACGACTGGATGACAACTGGATGGGAGATTGGAAATTCACCCTTGGGATCACGTCAGTCACCCTGCTAGACAGGGGATCAGGGAAATAAATATTGTGGGAAGAAATATCCAGGGAATTGTTTTGGCTAGGCTTGTGTAGGTTTTAGGGCCAATAGCCTAGTACCAACCTATGAACCCATGAACTTATAGATTGTTATAGAGTACCAAGAATAAAATAGGTACAATGTAAAGGTAGGTCTACTGCCAATAATCATACATACTAGAACCATGTAGGCATTGCAGGATGCAAAATTAGCACAAGCTCAGCCTGTGGTGGGAGGGTACTCACACATTTGTGAATCTTTGTTGAAAAGAGACTTATTCTAAATATGTGAAGCTAGGGCTAAATTATAGGGAGTGGTGAATCAAGTCTTGATAAGAAGACATCATTGCCCCAGGGCAATTAACCTGAGCCTGTGGAGATTGTTACATGCACATGGAGACCAATGCTCTCACTGCTGAATTATTTGATTATTTTTATGTTGCTGAGCCTAAGATAAAAAAGATTTATGGTTTACCCAAAATGCACAAGAAAGTGAGTAGTCCCCTCTAAGACCTATTGTGCCTGGTGAAGGTTGGACAACTGAATCTATATAGAGTTTTCCTGATAAATTGCTTAAATAAAAATGATAATTTTTACAAGACATTGAGCATTTTCTCAATAGCCTTTTGGAATGTCATGTAACAATGAATATTAGCTCTTTGTTGAAACGATTTCTAATGTTAAGGGCATAGAGTTTCTCCGTAGTTATTTGTCTACATGCAGTAACTTTAACAATGTCAAGATTATTAATCTTGTACGTGTGTTGTCAGAGTTGTTTCTAGAAAGCAATTACTTTTTCTTAAATTACAATCATTGTATTCAAAAGTCAAGCGTGCTTAAACACAGCATTTGTGAATTTGTATGCAAATCTTGTTTTCATAGAATGGAAGGGAAAGTATTTGAATAATTCACACTTTTTTTCAAGATAATATTTTGCATTAAATGCATTTTGTAGATGACAATTTTTTAGTCTGGCATGGTGGTGTGTCTGAGTTATTTCAATTCCACGAGAAAATCTGCCACCATATTCTTGAGGTCTGAGTTAAAGCACTGCTAGTGTTCCCACAAGTTTATCAATGTTAAGAATTCTCACAGATGTACACACTTCAGTATAAGGAAAAGCTGTAAAAATAATTCTTATTTCCATCATGCAAGCATGTACCCCAAATAGGCTTTCAACAATGTGGTTAGGAGTCAGTTATTGAGAGCAGCAAGATTAACTAAGCAATCTGATGAGATGAATGATGTTATGAGTAAGTTTTGTGCAAATTTTATTAGCAAAGTTTTATGATCACAAGCATATCTTGGACATGAGTTGCACCATCCTGTCAGAGGTAAATGGTGCAGTGCGACCATATTATGGTAAGAAAAGGGATCAAACTAGGCATAATTCAGGTAATAGCTCATGTTTGTTGTTAACTCATTCCTGTGATATATGCAGGGCAATTGAAATAATTAACGGAAATGAGACTATCTTGACAACTGATGCTGCAATAGAGTGGTGGGTGATATCACAAAGTTTATGTTTAGAAGTAAGAAGAATCTGAAACACAGTTTATATTATAAGAACATTCCTTCTGCTGCTAGATTGTTTAAAAATGGATTATAGCTTCATGGGTGTATACTAGGCTAATGACCAATAGGGCCTTTATAAGCCTCCCTGTGCAACCCAAATGTGTCCCACAAGTTATATGTTTTAGACATTTTAATAGGGGTGATTGTTGGTTACAACATGAATTACTGACTGCCTCTGTCAATTAGAGATGTGGGCACCAGACCAGGGGTAAATTTTCAATAGTCCACTTTACAGTTAAATATGGTTAGGGAGGGATTGTGTTTCGCATGGATGGGGAGCCTGTTCCAGAGAAAGGTAATTCTCTGAGATACATATCTGTCACTCCAACATGCCCTATTTATGTTGCAAGCAAAATTTAAGTCATTAGATCTAGAAGTTCTGATGTTGCTTGTTTTGCGAATGTCCAAAAGGTTCATCAGAGCAGGGTCCAGGGATGCCTTGTATGCCAGGCATAGATCACCTCTCAGTAGTCTGTAGGAGATTAAGTACAGAGATAGAGCTTTGAGGTGATCTGCATAAGACAATCCCCCGGGTTCATGAAGCTTGGTGCAAGGCTAGTGTAAGGCCTGTGCCGGCCGTGCGGCGTATAAATGGTGTAGTAGCGCCATATGCATATTAATGAAGGTGCGCCGCTACCACATCCATGTGCATAGGACACGTCTTGTGAGTGCATGGGGCATTACTAAGCTGCGACGGGCTGATGTCAATGTCGGCTGGCGATGAGCAACCTAAACTGCTGAATATTATAGTCTGCCTGCAATAGTAATCGCACCTATCAGTGTGCGTGGATAATGAAACGTATGCAAAGCATGCAAGACAGTTCCCGGCCGCACAAAATGGAGAACCAAACAGAAATGCACGCAACATAAGATAATATTCCGTCCATGGAACAAATGATATTTAAAATCGTGTGTCCGTAATGTACTGCACTGTCAGAAGTTATACCCAGTGGAAGTGAAGCGCATCATGTCAGCGTGCTGCCAATACACACTTCTAGCCCCATGGGTATGGTCACCAGCAGTTCCACAGTGGTAGTGATAGTACACAGCAGGGCAGTTGTGGCTATATAACAACCATAAAGAAACCTGACAGTCCAAATTGTATACCAAACACACACAAACAAATGTATATTAAAATGTGCTATACACATGAACAGGAACGTAACCGTCACATACACATAGGATGCTATACGCGGAACCGGGATATCCAAAAGTAGAACCCATGCATGCATATGCAATACGCAACAACCCCAGTATAGCACATAACCTGCACCCATGTCCAAATGTCCACCAAATCCAGCTACCAGCCTTGCGCATCCGTACACCTACACATAGTGAGTATTCCCCATATGTAGTAGGAAGTATCGTCCTAGGCAGTGTCCAGATTGCAAATATGTATCCCACGAATGTAAACATCCCATCACAGATGCGTAAATCAAATGCCCTTGCGTTAATGTTACAGCAAAATGTGTGTACATCCCGCGTGGGATAAGTAACCTGTTGAAACCTCAGAGTTGTTTACACGCCACGGTGTACATTACTGTACACATCTGGACAAAACATGTATGTGTAGTCACGGTACTGTTCAGTTTCTACACAGACATGTAATTCATACTACGCAGGATGGAACAGCTGTCCACCATACAGGTCACCCCACTAGGGTTGCCACCTGTTCAGATGGCCAAGGTGGGACATCCCTTGTAGAAATGTGAGAATTTGCAGGAAAAAACATACCCCCGGCCAGTGCAAAGGACAGAATTACACGTGTATGCCAAGATAAAAGCTCATGCCATAGCATTTGAATAGCTTATGCTATCCCAAATAATAGTTATGTGTACCAGATACAAAATACCTGTATCATGCAACTAGTACAGAAAATAAGAAATATATTATTGTCTTAAAATCACAGGACATTTGCCATGTCTTAGGTGTCATTGGGACACAACTGTCCAAAGTGGGCCCTCCCTCGCAAAGAGGAACAAGTGGTAACCCCTACACCCACCGAGTTATCAGCAGTATATATTCAACTCAATCACATACCGACACCACCTCTCAACCTATTACAGCAACAAAACCTGGACAAAGCCCAAAAGGATGGGAGGACAAATAGGGACAGATGTAATTACTGCTCCCACAAGCTTTGAAAGTTCATTGAATAATAGTATGTACATAAGCAGGAAATGTTGTGAAGGATGTGGGGTAGTCCTCAGTATTACAGAGGTCCGTACAAATATACTGTAACAAACCGTCACATATGTTGACTGTACTACTGCATACCCGTAGTTAATTCATAGTTACGTCATGTGCAAAATAATACCCCCGTAAGAAATTATACAGGAAATAGTCAAATGTGAATGGGAACACCACTCACCGTGGATTATGTATCGTAACCACCCCCACCCATATTATGTATTGCCAACATTATAAGCTGCGGACAGGTGCCCAAACACCTGTGTCTGTAAACAGATTAAATGTTCAAAATGTACAATCCCTGTCCATGTGCTTTGTCTGACATTTGAACACGGTCAGGGCAGTTCCGATCACCAGTTGGACAAGCCTAAACCCAGATCACCACATGAACATCCTGACAATTAAAGACCTGTATGTGTCAGGAATATAAGCCTTTGGTTCTGAATATCCCTGCAGTGATGAAATATGCAGCTTGGGTCCAGAGCAGTAGGGAATAGGGAATGTGTAACATGTAGTACCACATTCTTCCCAGCAGGAGAATGGATGCCTGTGACGTAAGTGAAGTGGAGAGGCATATGTTAATGTAGCTATGTACTATGGGTATGCATATAAATGAGTCAGAACACCAAACGTATACTGGTTACAGCATCCGGCCAACGTGAATGCAGTCCCGGTTGAACAACGACTACAGCACATATAATGTGAAAGTGTAATGAATGCGTCTGTGCTGTACAGACAGTTAAATATGCAAAGGTGAACGTGTGTTTCGCAAACGTCCATTAACGGGATTACAGATAAGTACTGGTACTGTACCAAGTAATAAAGCCCACGTAAGCACAAAGACTTAGTAAACATATGTAACCCACAATAAGGATATGTATGCGCGCCCGCGCGTAACCTACAATAAGGAAATGCAAATTAAGCCGTGCGTGTGTGATCGGTCACAGCATGGTAAATGGTACTGTTTCCCCGCGTTAGTTATACATGGCTCAAACCCGTTAACCTCGTAAAGTATGAAACCGGACAAAGCCATACAAACTACGGTACATACAGGGACAAACCCAGGAGTAATATGTGCCAGAACAAACATAGAAAGTGGATAGAATAGCGGGTGTGTCAGTAGCATGGATTCTCTGAAGGGTATGCAATCGTAACCTGAATTGCTTGCCAGAAATCCCCACCGTAAGTCTCAGATGAAATGCCACTACATTGCCAGATAGACACAGGTTTATGTAAAAAAGTAAAACAACAAAAAAAGGAAAAAAAGGGGGCCCAAACAAAAAAAACTGTT
>NC_056729.1:364826519-364846341 GCF_019279795.1 Protopterus annectens | reverse complement strand
ATTCTATGAAGGCCTAATTAATACAGAAGGGGCATTGTATTCTATGATAGGCCTAATTAATACAGAGTACAATCCTCTAAAGGCTTTGTTTGTTCAGGATAACCTACCTTTAGGGATCGGTTTTGCTAAATAGAAGAATTTTGTTAATGTAGTTTCTGCATGATAGTCCAAGGTGAGGGAATTATCTACCCATCTCCTACTACATTTTTATTTTGACCTGTGGTGTTATCTATACTGTCTGTGGAAGACGGAGATTTGGAATCTGTACTAAATGCAACAATACTGCACATTTTAGTGTTTAATTTGAAAATTGTTATGCACCAATTATTATCAAGTGTAAACTCTTATTGGAATACCTGCTTGTCAGAGGGGGACTTAAAGATTACACCCAATTTACAGTCATCCCCCAACTTGTTCAACCATAGATTGTCATGTATGATTTGGAGATCTGAGAAGTAGATGATGAATAGCAGAGGTCCCAGTATGCAGCCCTGAGAGACATCAGTGGTCTCCTTCATACTTTCAGAGGATGCACCCTCCACCCTTAAGGTGTAGGTCCTGTTCAACATCCAATTGGCTATCTACCTCACCACATAGGGGTCAGTATGGTACTTCGTTAGTTTATTTATTATGCCAGCATGTGGTATGGTATCAAATTCTTTGGCCAGGTCAAGGTACACCATGTGGACAGTATGTCCCCTGCTATATCCTGCATTACCTTTTTAAAGAAGGTCAACAGATTCATTAGGCAGGATATGCCTTTTACAAAGTCAAACTATCAAGGGTCAAGTTTGGTAAGATTTTTGATATCATAGTTAATCAGATCTGTTTTAACGTCTTCCATAGCTCTACAAATAAGAAGGTCTGTTGATTCGTAGCTCTGTGGTGGGATCACCCTTATGAAATGGCCTTTCACACATTTGTATTCAGAATAATAAATTTTGTCTTTAAAACTGACTGCTACCGCTGAAGTGAATGAGTGGTCTCTGTCATTTAATGGTGTTCAATTTTTCCTCCAACAGTGCAAAATTATGCAGACAAGTGATTCTCTGAATCAGAAGCTGCAGTTATATCCAGGGGAGGGCTCCCTGAATTTCCACATGATCATGCAATTTGACCATTGGGACTGGCCTCCACACTGGGGCTTCTGCCAGTGGAAAACCTTAGCAACAGGGAGGTTTATGAATCATAAAGGGTTGCAGTGAGTAGAATTGCAGGTGTTAAGGCTTCCCACTCATGTTAATTCTTTCTGAATCCAATTTTCTGCATATGTTCCATGCAACAGAGTAAATAACCTTTATTACAAAAAACTGTCAATGAGGGACAAAAATAACTCCTCTTAGTGCATTACAATACAGTGCAAGTTTTACAGCCTTGAAATATAGCAATGTCTATCTTATCTATCTATCTATCTATCTATCTATCTATCTATCTATCTATCTATCTATCTATCTATCTATCTATCTATCTAGCTATCTAGCTATCTACAGTATCTATCCATCCATCTTCCTATTTGTCTGTCTAGCTATTTATCCATCTACCAAGATATATGTAAATGTATATATGTATGCATAGATTATTATATAAAAAATCAGTGAAACTAACTTCAGTTAAAACCACAATCATCATAAAAAGACCTCCATTGAAAAAAATAATAAAGACAAGTAAGTAAACCAAACAAGTTAAGTCTTCCTACAAGGATCCAAGGCCTAAACAATATGTCCTACATAGACGGACTCATAGCCCTGTCACTATACTGACTATCCTACAGACTGCTAAAAGGTGACCTGTGTCTGGCATACAAGGAATCCACTGATGCATTACTGATGGATTTACTGCACATCAACAGGTCAAATGGCATCAGAAATACTCAGTCTAGGGATCTAAACCTGTTCTGCAAAATCAACAGAATGATTTAGACAGACAGGTATATCTCGCAGACAATATCGCTACTGTGGAACAGGCTCCCCATCCACATAAAACAAAGTTCATTCCTGATCATATTCAAGTGCAACTCAGATCTATGGATTAGAAACAGAAAATTTACACCAGGACTGCCCCAGTACTATTAATGGACAGAGGCAACTTCTAAATGCTTTATCCCATGCATAGGTCCCCTCAAATTGCCTATGGCATGATCCCATTTATTCTCATTAATGGCAATATATAATCATCAATGACAGAATGGGTAAAGCCACTGTATAACCAAATGGGATAGGTTATTTTGAGCACAAAAGGGGAAACTGGTTAGCCTAAAAATGGCCTGAAAGGGCAGCTAGCCTAGTGCTTACTTATGAACCTATAAGTGTTTTGGTGCTGGGGGAGACACCTTAATATATACTATGAGACTGCACAACAATGTCTGTCTCTTGCACTAAGACACTGAACTCATGTCATTTGCAGCTAAACATGCATGAAAACAGACACAATTTAACACAATCTTAAAAGATACACTAACACACACAAATCTAACCATCACATACCTACTACCTTCACTTCACCTGTTTTAACACTCAAACGCACTACAGAAGTTTAAATTAACTGAGGTCATCAATCTTTATATGAAAAATTAACTTTATTATATACAAAAAAATAAGGCAAGTTCTTCCAAGCAAAAGCAGTTATGTGGTTTAACTAGGTGCACAGCAAGTAAGTTTAACTCCTTCATATTGCTCCTGATGGCTCTCTCTGGATTCTGCTGGTAGGCACAGTTTCTGGCTTCTTCGTTGTCTTCCTGTAATGTGGTCGATTCTCTCTCTCAGGGTCATTGCTGTGGCTATCAAGTCTCTTTTTGCAAAAGGCAAATGTTCTCTGACTGGACTTGTATATCAGCTATCTTTTTATATTAGACTCAGTAGTTTATTAGACAAGACAACTGTCATTAATAGAGCCAGGTATTGGTTTGTTTTTAAAAACTGCCACAACATAAGACAAATACTTACTTAATTTAAAGAAACAATCTATTTACTAGAGACTGTATAAGACACTGCAACATCATTTACACATTTTAGAATCATTTGTATTCTTCATTTGGTGAAAGCAACCATGCTGTGCTACAAAACATGCACAACATTACCACCAAAAATCTGTAACTCAAACATACACACATTTTAACCTCACTGTGACACCTCCTTTATAAACAATGTTGTAACTAAGAACTATTGATGACATGGGCCTAGATGGAGAGATGATAAAATCAGAAAGCAAAAGAGAGTAGCACTTCTGGAATTTAATTCATCCTCAAGTCTTGGTAAGTACCTTCAAGAGGTGGACCCTATTTTTACAAAATCTCACCAAGAAGACATTAATATATATAGACTATATTTTATATAGTATATATCATAGACAGGAGTAGGTTAAGAAAGACAGCTGCGTGCAGAAACATTCCTACAATGGGGTTAGTACAAGCTCAGGGGGATTATAACCCCCCTCCCCATTATAGAAAGATGTAGTTAACCCCAAGATCTACAAAAACTGACAGGCCAAAAAAGAACCATAAAGATGATAGAATAGACTACTGAAGATAAGAAAGAAACTATGTGTTGTTACCATTATGTAAGAAGACCAGAATTTCTGGATAGAAAATATGCAAAAAGATGAAGAGAGAAATTAGAAGAAAGAAAAATACATGCACAAGAAAAAAACTGTCAAAAGCTTAAAATGTAAATTTGTGTTCACTAATTCAACAGATTAATGAAAAATATTATATAGACCAAGAAACCTTGGCCCATTTGGAAAAAGAAGAGACAGAGGAAGTGCAAGATATAAAGAACAACATTTGGAGATTTTTGAAAGGTATAAAGAAGAAATATGGGCATGAGAAAGAAAGCTAGGTCTGATATGTTGTAATATGTGTGCAAAGGAACTAATCAGTACAAAAAAGAAACTTCAAAGATATTTAAAGAGAATTACAGGCAAAGGTACCCAGATATGTAAAATTTCACATTAAAAAAAATAAGATCACAAAGGGGCATGAGAACAAAAGATTTGTAAAGCACAAGTTAAACAAATAGAAGCTAAAGTTATGGAATACCTGAGAAATGAAGGATTTAGTGTAGAAAATCTAACACACGTTATGTCACAGCATGATGGAATAATGAGTAGAGTAAGGAGAAACAGATGGTAGTGAGAGATAATCTGAAGAAGAGATATGGACATGGAAAAGAAAGCAAAATTTAATGTGGAGTGATATTTATTCAAAGGAGATACCAAACTAATCATTACAAAAAAGCAGCATCAGAGATATTTCAAGAGCAATACAGGCAAAGGCATGCAGATATGGACATTTTTACAACATGAAATGTAAGAAAATAAAGTGGGGAAGTAGAAATTAGAAATATTAATGGAGAAGTTAAAGAAACAGAAACTGAAGTTATGAATTACCTGCAGAATTAAGGATTTAGTGTAGAAAAGCCAACTCTGTTAACATTACAGCATGATGGAACAGTGAGTCAAATTAAGAAGAAACAGGTGGAAGGGGAAACATCTGATCACTTTAACTGATCGTTTTTAAAGTGTTTTTCAACTGTTTAACTGTTGTGGGCTGCACACTTAAGTGTGATAGCCATTTTTCTGCCTTAAAAGTGTTTGTATTACTGTATCTGCTGTAATTTTCGAAAAAAAAAACCACACACAAAAAATCCTATCTATCTACTGCTTCCCATCTTTCTATAACCAGTATAGTGTGGCTTTTAGATTTTGCTGAATTCTGGGCTGTTTTGTAGACTCTGTGTTTTCCAGACCTCACTAAGATAGAAGGGAGCTTCTCTGTTCATGAGTGAGAGTAATGAGCTTTGAGCAGCCTATCTGTCACTGGAGGAGTGGTTTCAGCTCAAAATCTGTCGTTTTAATGGCCATTTTTCCCTTTCATCTTTCTGTTTAAAAACCCATGTTTGCACAGTTTTTGTACTTGTATTACTTTAGCAAGATCCTGCTTGGGTATCCTGCAGAGTTCTACAGCAGCAGAGAGAGAAAAGAGAGACGTTGAGTGGATTAAGTACTTCTGATTTTCTTTTTATTTCTTATTTTCACTAACCACACTATTTCAAGTGTTTTATATTAACTTTGCAACTTATTTGAATTATGTTTTGAATTCTGATACTGTTTGCACTTTAACTGATTGTTTTTAAGTGTTTTTCAACTGTTTAACTGTTGTGGGCTACACACTCAAGTGTGATAGCCATTTTTCTGCCTTGAAAGTGCTTGTATTACTATATCTGCTTTCATTTTCAATAAAAAAAAAAATCATATCTCTCTCCTCATTTCCAGCCTTTCTATAACCAGTAGAGCCTGGTTTTCAGATTTTGCTGAATTGTGGGCTGTTTTGTAGTTTCTATGTTGCCCAGACCTTACTAAGATAGAAGGACATTTCTCTGTTCATCAGTGAGAGTGGTGAGCTATGAGCAGCCTATCTGTTGCTGGAGGAATGGTTTCAGCTCAGAATCTTTAGTTTTATTAACCATTTTGGGCTATTTCTATCGCTTTCATCTTTCTGTTTAAAAACCCGTATTTGCGTGGTTTTTGCACTTGTATTACCTCAGCAAGATCCTGCCTGGGTGTCCTGCAGAGTTCTACAACAGCAGAGAGAGAAAAGAGAGACTTTGAGTGAATTAAGAACCTCTGTTTTGCTTTTTATTGCTTATTCTCACTAACTGCACTATTCCGAGCATTTTATATTAACTTTGCAACTTATTTCAGCTGTTCTTCAACTGTTTAGCTGTTGTGGGCTACACACTCAAGTGCGATAGCCATTTTTCTGTCTTGAAAGTGCTTGTATTATTATATCTGCTTTAAATTAAAAAAAAATCCTATCTCTCTCCTCATTTCCAGCCTTTCTATAACCAGTAGAGTCCGGTTTTCAGATTTTGCTGAATTCTGGGCTATTTTGTAGTTTCTGTGTTGCCCAGACCTTACTAAGTTAGAAGGAAGCGTCTCTGTTCATCAGTGAGAATGGTGAGCTTTGAGCAGCCTACCTCTTGCTGGAGGAGTGGTTTTAGCTCAGAAGCTGTAGTTTTATTGGCCATTTTGGGGTATTTCTATACCTTTCATCTTTCTGTTTAAAACCCGTGTTTGCACAGTTTTGCACTTGTATTACCTCAGCAAGATCCTGCCTTGGTGTCCTGCAGAGTTCTACAACAGCAACGAGAGAAAAGACAGACTATGAGTGGATTAAGTATCTCTGTTTTGCTTTTTATTGCTTATTTTCACTAACCACACTATTCTGAGCGTTTTTATTAACTTTGCAACTTATCTGAACTGTTTTTTTTAATTCTGATACTGTTTGCACTTTCACTGATTGTTTTTAAGTGTTTTTCAACTGTTTAACTGTTGTGGGCTACACACTCAAGTGCGATAGCCATTTTTCTGCCTTAAAAGTGCTTGTACTACTGTATCTGCTGTAATTTTTGAAAAAAAAAACACAAAACAAAAACATCTTCTCTCTCTACTCATTTCCCACTTTTCTATAACCAGTAGAGTCTGTTTTTCAGATTTTGCTGAACTCTGAGCTGTTTGCACTTTCTGTGTTGCCCAGACCTTACTAAGATAGAAGGAAGCTTCCCTGTTCATCAGTGAAAGTGGTGAGCTTTGAGCAGCCTATCTGTTGCTGGAGGAGTGGTTTCAGCTCAGAATCTGTAGTTTTATTGGCCATTTTGGGCTATTTCTATCCCCTTCATCTTACTGTTTAGAAAGCCATATTTGCGCAGTTTTGCACATTGCACAGCGCTTTTTAACTAGGGTTCGACTATTACCGGTGCCTGAAAGTCTGCTCTTCAAGTTTTCCCTTAGAATTAGCTAGTTCAGCTTTTAAGCACTCAAATCTGTTCCTCGTAGCACAACACTTGCCTAAAAACCATTGTAAGCAATAGATAGACCAGAATTTGCTACAAAATTCAACTCTCCTCCTACCATGCTTTTCAGCCCCAAAACTTGGACCGAACAACAAAAGGAGGGGGAGTATCAATATTCGTCAAAGATACCCACACCTCCAGGTTGGTGGCACAGCACGAAGCATCAGAGACTATCCATGTGCAACCAACAGTGGGTAAAACTGCCTTCCAGTTTATAGCCTGCTACAGACCACCCTCCCAAACCCAGGAACCCCACTCGGCCTTCCTGAGAACACTGGAAAATATGAAGGTCTCTCCAAACACCATTATATTGGGCGACTTCAACTACCCAAACATAGACTGGGAGCATTACTCTAGCTCCAACATCCTAGCCCAAAGGTTCCTAGAATTTCTAAACTCAAATGTTATGGAACAACTTGTTACCACTCCCACAAGAGGGGAAAACATACTGGATCTGATCATCACCAACATGGGAGCTCTATGCTCCAGACCAGAAGTGTATCCCTCACTGGTAAGATCAGACCATAAACTAATCTTACTGGATATTCACATCCCGACCCCACCCCCTGCCCAGAAAACCACAGTGAAAAACTTCTCTAAAGCAAATTTCACACTCCTCAAAACTGAGATGGAATCCTTCAAGGCCCCCGGGCCTGTGGAAAATGCGGCCCAGACCGCAGAACCCTTTATAAACGCATTCCATGAACACCTTCAGGAATGCATGGATCATGCAATCCCAAATAAAACCAAGACCCAGTCCTCCAAAGGCAGGCATCCTGTCTGGTGGACCCCAGCCATAAACAAACTGTACAATAGAAGGAGGAAGCTACTACATGATAGAGCAAAATCCCAATAAGGGAAGACATCTCTGATCAGTATTAGCAAAAAACTATGGGCACTCATAAAATCGTCTAAGGCCAGCTTCGAGGGAAAAATTGCACAGGACACTAAGGATAATCACTAGGCTTTCTTTAGTTATGTTAGGAACCTGGGTGGGAATTCCCAGATATGCTCAGAATTAGTCCAAAATGACAAAAAATACACCGAACCCACAGACATTGCCAACATACTAGCTGACAGGTTCAGCGCAAACTCCCCCCCCACCACCAAAAGGGCAAATATCTATCCCAACAGAGAGCTGCCCCCCTGACATCTCAGATGCTCAGGTAAGAGCCGCCCTCTCCAAAGCAAAAAACACAGCATCAATGGGACCAGACGGTGTCCCGGGCTGCGTCCTACATGAACTCCAAGAAGAGCTAAACCCAAACATAAAACTACTGTTCAATCTCAGCCTTACTACAGGATATGTACCCAAAGAGTGGCGTACAGCAACAGTGGTCCCTCTCCACAAAGGTGGTGCCTCAATGGATCCTGGAAACTATCGCCCCATAAACCTGACTAGCTTGGTCTGCAAAGCTATGGAAAGGATCATCATGGACCTCATAAATAAAAATATTGGGGACCTACAGACACTGGGTCCTATCCAGTTCAGCTTTGTTAAGGGCAGATCCTGCCTCTTAAACCTGGTTGATTTCTTTGAAACAGTCACCAAGGCCATTGACGAGGGGAAGGTGGTCCACACAGCCTACCTGGACCTCGCAAAAGCCTTCAATACAATACCCCACTCGGGCATTATAGATAAGCTCACCAGCTTAAATATAAACCCCTATGTCACTAGATGGGTTGCAAACTGGCTCAAGGACAAAACCCACATAGTTAGAATTGCTGGAGCCATGTCAGACTCCAAACCAGTTACAAGTGGCGTCCCACAAGGCTCAGTCCTGGGACCTCTCTTGTTCGGTATATATTTCTCGGAGGTACAGACCAACACGGAAGGACTGTAGCTGACCAAGTTTGCAGATGACTGCAAACTAGGCACCATAATTGACTCTCCAGCTGACAAAAGCATCCTACAAAAGGGCCTCATAGAAACAGACAACTGGTGCCAGAGCCATGGCCTCAAGCTAAACGCCAAAAAGTGTATAGTCATCCCCTTTGGCAAAAACAAAGTGCCCACAAATTACCACATAGATGGTAATCCATTAAGTACTGAAGAAGTAATTATGGACCTGGGGACCCAAATTGATATCAATCTCTCATTTGAAAACCACGTGGTCAAAGTGGTTAGAAAAACATTTTATATAGCCCACCTAATCATGAAGGGATTCACATCTAGATCAGGGGAGGTCATCGTGCCTCTTTACTCATCCCTCATCAGGCCCATAATTGAGTACAATGCCCCTTTTGGGATGTGTCTTACCAGACACCTGCAGCAACTGGAAAGACCCCAGAAGTACCTCACCAAGAGGATCAAAGGGCTCAAACTGATGCCATATGCTGCCCAGTTAAAGAAACTCCAGCTCTACTCAGTGGCATACCACCTGCTCAGAGGCAACCTGTGCCTGACGTATAAAGCCATGTCCAACCCAGAATTAATGGACATGCTGCACCTCAGAAAATCCAAATCCCATCGAGCTACATGCTCAAGAGACTTGAACCTCAGCACTGAAATAAATAGGACATGCTGGAGGGACAGATTCATAACCCAGAGGCTCCCTTCACTCTGGAATAAAATCCCAGTCCAGGTTAGGCAGAGTCCCTCATTGACTCTGTTCAAGAGGAATCTTGATGAGTGGATGGGAGATCCTAGGTTTACCCCGGGTATCACTTCTGTGTCACTGTTAGACAGAGGCACAGTATACTAACCTTGAAAAAGGGCATAGCAAAATTAATTTAAAATGGGTGGCGAAAGCCAAACACGCTCTGGCTAGGCTTATAAATGCCCTAGGGCAGATAGCCTAGTATAAACCTATGAACCTATGAACCTATGAAGTAAGAAAAACAGTTAATACTTAAATAGTTAGTGCTTAAATAAATAAGTACCTATCCAGGCATGTCCAAGGGTCAGCTATCGGTGTCTTCTCCTGTCCACCTGGTGAATCTGGGCATCGTGAGGTAATGTAACAATTGCCTCATGTACACAGACAATCCTTTCCTCCTACCACTTAACACTACAACCTGTGAGAGATGCACTTATATTGCCAAACTGGAAGCAAAGTTCTCTCCGACCAAGACGGTACTAGTCAGTCAAGAGGAGATGGTAAACACTCACACCACACCACACACAACACATAATCCTTCAAACCTATACCTACACATAGTAACATGAAACGGACACCTACATTTGCAGAGGTCCTTAAAGCAAATCTGCCCAAACAACAGAGATCTCTGAAGCTGAACCACAAACAACCAACACTACCCAACACAACCCAAGTGACACATAATTCACAAAACCAGTGTGCCACTCAACCTCAGCCCCTAAGGCAAAACAACATACCCAGCACACTAGTCATAGGTGATTCTATATTCAGGCACACTGATGTCCCACTCACCAGGCTAAACAAGGAGAGGATTACAGTTAGCTGCCTGTCGGGTGCCAGGATCTGCCACATAATGCATGCACTCACGTCACTCCACAAGTACAAATATGACTTTGTCATTGTTCATGTTGGAGTGAACGACATGTGATGTACCGCACTGGACTACATGAAAAGAGACATGGAGGGGCTCTTGGATCTTGTAGCCCAGACAAGTATGATCCTAGCCTGGAGTAACATCCTGCCATCACCCAGAATGATCCCTCAGTACAAGGACAAAATGATTGACTTCAACAATTGGTTAAACTTCTGGTGTCATTCTAAGGGGATCCAGTATCTGTCAGCCTGGGATGACATGATCAACAAGCCACGATGCTTTGCCAGAGATAGCCTCCACCTGTCAGCCATGGGTTTCCAGATACTGGCTAAGGCTCTTGCCACCCCCATAGTGCCTTTTTTAGGCAAGGTTCAAATGACAAAATTACCACCATAACTGGTACAAACAAACAAAATCTGAGGGTAATGCTACTCAATGCTAGAAGGCTAAACCTCAAAATGTACTCACATGAGGCACTCCTTAAATGATGGAAGTTTCTAATTGTATCTTTCGATTTCATCTCTATGTTGCTAGTATTAATTTTTTGATAGTGCAGCTGAAATGATTCTAGTATGCTGCTTAAGTCTGAGACTTTCTTATTAATGTTGGGAGTATATATTTCTTTTATTTGATTCATTTTAATAACTTTATTAGTTCTATTTGGTATTTTCCTTTGATTCTTTGGATTCATTGAATAAGAACTGTTTTGATTACATTAGACAGTTAATACACCTGTTACAGGGAATAACACTTTAGAGCTGAAAGAAATTTCAGATAAAATTGCAGGGGCTTGCTAGTTAAAATCGATGTTATGAAAGCCCAGGATTTTTAAGTTCTTAATTACTATGTTTTGTTTAACTTTAAAAGCGTTCATTCCTCATCTTTTCAAAGTGAATCACTCTGTAGCACTGAAAACAGTGCTGTTTTCCCACTAACTATAACACTAATTGCTCTCAAACCAGTCTAAGTTTCTAGTGAGCTCCATATATGGATTCTGTCTGCATCCCTTCTGTTAAAAGCACTGCCTAGCTTTCATTAATGTTTTTATAGTCTGGATGTCCAACACATTGTATTGCATTTTAAATGCAGATCATCAGTTATAATCACCGTAAGCCTTTGCGAATGTGTACTTGCTCTTGGTAAGGTTGCCTGATTTACTAATTTCTGGTAAACCATTGTACAGTGTCGTTTTTAAAACACAAGAATGAACAATTCCAAAACAGTGTTCAAGGCCTTTTTAAGACATTCAGATTTCAGCTGTTCAGGGACCACAACCGTGAAAAAGTTTACTTTTAAAAATATCATGATACACTTCTATAAATATTAACCATTTTCAAAATGTAGTATCGAAAATATGTTTTGTTATAATTTTATAGTTAATTTCATATTAGACAGTATTAAAACTTAATTTTTTGTCACTGGGACATCCTTCTAAAATACAAGTAGATTATCTGTCTACAGATCCATTCAAGGCACGGAGAGTCAAATGCAGTTTTACTGCCATTTTCAGGATCAGTGGCTCAACAGGTAGCACATTAGCTTTTGTAGGTTGTAGGTTTCATTCCTATACTGACCACTTGGATAAAACTTCCAGTACTGACACTGCTGCGCAGCATAAGCTGAGGCTGTATTCCTGAGTGTGCTGCCTTCAGATGACATTAAACCAATCTGTCAGAGTTGGCTGTAACTTAGGGGGATGCAAATGATCTCAGAAAGAGTAGGGATGATTTATGAATATCACATAATTAGCAATTAAAAAGAAAATAAAAACAAAAAGTAAAACAGACTACATTATTTACAAAAAAATGTGCACCCACCCTAAAAACTTTATTTTTTGTGAAACCATAATTTTGTTTGCATCACAATATTATCCATATCCTCACATTGTGTTTTCCTTAAATGCCATATACATGATGACATACTTTTATCCAGCTTGTATAATACAATTATTTGCTGATTACATCCCGTTGACAATATCTGATAAAGATAAATCATTAACTGAATTATTCCAAACAACGAACTTCTTTCAAACTATTTTTGGTCTTGTATTTAATGAAATCAAAACTAAAATTTTATTTGTTGTTCCTTCGGCTTTTCCCGGTTAGGGGTCGCCACAGCAGAACTCCGGTCTGCTAATGACTGGCAGTAGATTTTTCATGGTGCCGAGATGCCAGCTCGATGCCCAACCTTCAACAAAGGCACGCCCATTCATGCATGACTTTCGAACACCATTCGACCGCAGGGAGGACATGCAGACTCCACACAGAAGGTGCTCTAGCTGAGAATCGAATGGGAGAACCTCTTGCTGTGAGGCAACAACGCTACCGCTGCACCACCGCTCAAATAAAAGGGAATTAAATAATGACTTTGTTAAGTACTTAGCACCTGATAATAAAATTAAATACCTAGGAATCTTACTGACTAGCAACACTAGAGAAACAATAAATATTAACTATATTCATATACTAAGTCAAATAAAATCATTAATGCAGAAATGGAATAATATGTTTTATACAATGGAAGATATGTTGTATATAATTAAATCAATAATTTTCCCAAAATTGTTGTATTATATACAATCCTTTTCCATCCCTCCTACTAAGAAAATTATAAAACAATACAATATGATAATGCTGAATTTCCTTTGGTTCAACAATAAGCCTGGAATTGCACTTAACCATTTAAAAGGTTGGGAGAATGGTGGGAGAATTAATCTACCAGATATAGAGATTTATTCATTGGCATCTATTACTAAATAGCTACTCTATGGCTGAACTCAACCTATACAGCCAAATGGAAATTAATTCATGAATTTATATGTAATATCATTAGTAACTCAGTACATAAACAATACAATATAAAGCTGACAAAAGTCTTTTATAATGTGATAAGGGATAACATTATAATTAATAAAAGTATAAAAACAAAGTATATAATTGTTTCTGAAACAATAATACTGTTTAGAAAATATAAATATATAAACATGAACCCAGACAGAAAGACATGTTTTTTACATTACATCCTATAGTTTATACACAAGAATGTATAACTACCTTTGATTCAAATGCAATTAAAGAGCTTAAAGAAAAATAAGTGATTTATTGGTATCAAATACTCAATGGCAGTACATTACTCACACTAGATCAAATCAAAAGAAAATATGAGTTAGATGATAAATTGTGGCTACCAATACAACAAATAAGATGGTTCATCACAAATAAGCCGGAACGGATGACACCAACTTTTAAAAAGAATATTCCTAAGTTCATAGATGTTGTGACACTTTTAATAAATAATACTTATAAGGGACAAGGATATCTATCCAAAATGCAGCCCCAGCTTATGCTGCGCAGCAGTGTCAGTACTGGAAGTTTTATCCAAGTGGTCAGTATAGGAATGAAACCTACAACCTACAAAAGCTAATGTGCTACCTGTTCATAGGTTCATAGGTTCATACTAGGCTATCTGCCCTAGGGCATTTATAAGCCTAGCCAGAGTGTGTGTGGCTTTCACCACCCCTTAGGATGAGAATACTATACCCATTAGTTTGCTGTGCCTCTGTCCAGCAGTGATACAGAGATGATTCCTGGGTAAACTCACGATCTCCCATCCACTGGCCATTTTCTTGAACAGAGTCAGTGAGGGGCTCTGCCTCACATGGACTGGGATTCTGTTCCATAGTGTAGGGAGTCTCTGGGTGATGAATCTGTCCCTCCAGCACGTCCTATTTATATCCGTGTTGAGGTTTAAGTCTCTTGCTCTCGTGGCTCTGGTGGATTTGGATTTTTTGAGGTGGAGCATGTCCATTAATTCTGGGTTGGACATGGCCTTGTATGTCAGGCACAGATCACCTCTGAGCAGACGGTATGCGACTGAATAGAGCTGGAGTTTCTTCAGTCGGGCATCGTGAGCCACTGATCTTGAAAATGGCAGTAAAACTGCATTTGACTCTCCGTGCCTTGAGTGGATCTGTAGACAGATAATCTACTTGTATTTTAGAAGGATGTCCCAGTGACAAAAAATTAAGTTTTAATACTGTCTAATATGAAATTAACTATAAAATTATAACAAAACATATTTTCGATACTACATTTCGAAAATGGTTAATATTTATAGAAGTGTATCATGATATTTTTAAAAGTAAACTTTTTCACGGTTGTGGTCCCTGAACAGCTGAAATCAGAATGTCTTAAAAAGGCCTTGAACACTGTTTTGGAATTGTTCATTCTTGTGTATTAAAAACTACACTGTACAATGGTTTACCAGAAATTAGTAAATCAGGCAACCTTACCAAGAACAAGTACACATTCGCAAAGGCTTACGGTGATTATAACTGATGATCTGCATTTAAAATGCAACACAATGTGTTGGACATCCAGACTATAAAAACATTAATGAAAGCTAGGCAGTGCTTTTAACAGAAGGGATGCAGACAGAATCCATATATGGAGCTCACTATAAACTTAGACTGGTTTGAGAGCAATTAGTGTTATAGTTAGTGGGAAAACAGCAATGTTTTCAGTGCTACAGAGTGATTCACTTTGAAAAGATGAGGAATGAACGCTTTTAAAGTTAAACAAAACATAATAATTAAGAACTTAAAAATCCTGGGCTTTCACAATATCGATTTTAACTAGCAAACCCCTGCAATTTTATCTGAAATTTCTTTCAGCTCTAAAGTGTTATTCCCTGTAACAGGTGTATTAACTGTCTAATGTAATCAAAACAGTTCTTATTCAATGAATCCAAAGAATCAAAGGAAAATACCAAATAGAACTAAGAAAGTTATTAAAATGAATCAAATAAAAGAAATATATACTCCCAACATTAATAAGAAAGTCTCAGACTTAAACAGCATACTAGAATCATTTCAGCTGTACTATCAAAAAATTAATACTAGCAACATAGAGATGAAATCGAAAGATGCAATTAGAAACTTCCATCATTTAAGGAGTGCCTCAAGTGAGTACATTTTGAGGTTTTAGCCTTCTAGCATTGAGTAAGCATTACCCTCAGATTTTGTTTGTTTGTACCAGTTACGGTGGTAATTTTGTCATTTGAACCTTGCCTAAAAAGGCACTATGGGGGTGGCAAGAGCCTTAGCCAGTATCTGGAAACCCAGGGCTGACAGGTGGAGGCCATCTCTGGCAAAGCATCGTGGCTTGTTGATCATGTCATCCCAGGCTGACAGATACTGGATCCCCTTAGAATGACACCAGAAGTTTAGACCAATTGTTGAAGTCAATCATTTTGTCCTTGTACTGAGGTATCATTCTGGGTGATGGCAGGATGTTACTCCAGGCTAGGATCATACTTGTCTGGGCTACAAGATCCAAGAGCCCCTCCATGTCTCTTTTCATGTAGTCCACTGCGGTACATCACATGTCGTTCACTCCAACATGAACAATGACAAAGTCATATTTGTACTTGTGGAGTGACGTGAGTGCATGCATTATGTGGCAGATCCTGGCACCCGACAGGCAGCTAACTGTAATCCTCTCCTTGTTTAGCCTGGTGTGTGGGACATCAGTGTGCCTGAATATAGAATCACCTATGACTAGTGTGCTGGGTATGTTGTTTTGCCTTAGGGGCTGAGGTTGACTGGCACACTGGTTTTGTGAATTATGTGTCACTTAGGTTGTGTTGGGTAGTGTTGGTTGTTTGTGGTTCAGCTTCGGAGGTCTCTGTTGTTTGGGCAGATTTGCTTTAAGGACCTCTGCAAATGTAGGTGTCTGTTTCATGTTACTATGTGTAGGTATAGGTTTGCAGGATTATGTGTTGTGTGTGGTGTGGTGTGAGTGTTTACCATCTCCTCTTGACTGACTAGTACCGTCTTGGTCGGAGAGAACTTTGCTTCTAGTTTGGCAATATAAGTGCATCTCTCACAGGTTGTAGTGTTAGGTGATAGGAGAAAAGGATTGTCTGTGTACATGAGGCAATTGTTACATTGCCTCACGATGCCCAGATTCACCAGGTGGACAGGAGAAGACACCGAGAGCTGACCCTTGGACATGCCTGGATAGGTACTTATTTATTTAAGCACTAACTATTTAAGTATTAACTGTTTTTCTTACTTCATAGGTTCAAAGGTTCATAGGTTCTTACTAGGCTATCTGCCCTAGGCCATTTATAAGCCTAGCCAGAGTGTGTTTGGCTTTCACCACCCATTTTAAATTAATTTTGCTATGCCCTTTTTCGAGGTTAGTATACTGTGCCTCTGTCTAACAGTGACACAGAAGTGATACCCGGGGTAAACCTATGATCTCCCATCCACTCATCAAGATTCCTCTTGAAGAGAGTCAATGAGGGACTCTGCCTAACCTCGACTGGGATTTTATCCCAGAGTGAAGGGAGCCTCTGGGTTATGAATCTGTCCCTCCAGCATGTCCTATTTATTTCAGTGCTGAGGTTCAAGTCTCTCAAGCACGTAGCTCGATGGGATTTGGATTTTCTGAAGTGCAGCATGTCCATTAATTCCGGGTTGGACTTGGCTTTATAAGTCAGGCACAGATTGCCTCTGAGCAGGCGGTATGCCACTGAGTAGAACTGGAGTTTCTTTAACCTTGCAGGATATGGCATCTGTTTGAGCCCTTTGATCCTCTTGGTGAGGTACTTTTGGGGTCTTTCCAGTTGCTGCAGGTGTCTGGTAAGGTACATCCCAAAAGGGGCATTGTACTCAATTATGGGCCTGATGAGGGATGAGTAAAGAGGCACGATGACCTCCCCTGATCTAGATGTGAATCCCTTCATGATTAGGTGGGCTATATAAAATGTTTTTCTAACCACTTTGGCCACGTGGTTTTCAAATGAGAGATTGCTATCAACTTGGGTCCCCAGGTCCCTAATTACTTCTTCCGTACTTAATGGATTACCATCTATGTGGTAATTTGTGGGCACTTTGTTTTTGCCAAAGGGGATGACTATACACTCTGGCACCAGTTGTCTGTTTCTATGAGGCCCTTTTGTAGGATGCTTTTGTCGGCTGGAGAGTCGATTATGGTGCCTAGTTTGCAGTCATCTGTGAACTTGGTCAGCCACAGTCCTTCCGTATTGGCCTGTACCTCCGAGAAATATATACCGAACAAGAGAGGTCCCAGGACTGAGCCTTGTGGGATGCCACTTGTAACTGGTTTGGAGTCTGACATGGCTCCAGCAATTCTAACCATGTGGGTTGTGTCCTTGAGCCAGTTTGCAACCCATCTAGTGACATAGGGGTTTATATTTAAGCTGGTGAGCTTATCTATAATGCCTGAGTGGGGTATTGTATCAAAGGCTTTTGCGAGGTCCAGGTAGGCTGTGTGGACCACCTTCCCCTTGTCAATGGCCTTGGTGACTGTTTCAAAGAAATTGACCAGGTTTAAGAGGCAGGATCTGCCCTTAACAAAGCTGAACTGGGTAGGATCCAGTGTCTGTAGGTCCCCAATATCTTTATTTATGAGGTCCATGATGATCCTTTCCATAGCTTTGCAGACCAAGCTAGTCAGGCTTATGGGGCAATAGTTTCCAGGATCCATTGAGGCACCACCTTTGTGGAGAGGGACCACTGTTGCTGCACGCCACTCTTTGGGTACATATCCTGTAGTAAGGCTGAGATTGAACAGTAGTTTTATGTTTGGGTTTAGCTCTTCTTGGAGTTCATGTAGGACGCAGCCCAGGACACCGTCTGGTCCCACTGATGCTGTGTTTTTTGCTTTGGAGAGGGCAGCTCTTACCTGAGCATCTGAGATGTCAGGGGGGCAGCTCTCTGCTGGGATAGATATTTGCCCTTTTGGTGGGGGGGCAGGGAGTTTGCGCCTCTACCTGTCAGCTAGGATGTTGGCAATGTCTGTGGGTCGGTGTATTTTTTGTCATTTTGGACTAATTCTGAGCATATTTGGGAATTCCCACCAGGTTCCTAACATAACTAAAGAAAGCCTTGTGATTATCCTTAGTGTCCTGTGCAATTTTTCTCTCAAAGCTGGCCTTAGACGATTTTATGAGTGCCCATAGTTTTTTGCTAATACTGATCAGAGATGCCTTCCTTATTGGGATTTTGCTCTATCATGTAGTAACTTCCTCCATCTATTGCATAGTTTGTTTATGGCTGGGGTCCACCAGACAGGATGCCTGCCTTTGGAGGATTGGGTCTTGGTTTTATTTGGGATTGCATGATCCATGCATTCCTGAAGGTGTTCATAGAATGCGTTTATAAAGGATTCTGCGTTTGGGCTGTATTTTCCACAGCCCTGGGGCTTTGAAGGATTCCACCTCGGTTTTGAGGAGTGTGAAATTTGCTTTAGAGAAGTTTTTCACTGTGGTTTTCTGGGCAGGGGGTGGGGTCGGGATGTGAATATCCAGTAAGATTAGTTTATGGTCTGATCTTACCAGTGAGGGATACACTTCTGGTATGGAGCATAGAGCTCCCATGTTGGTGATGATCAGATCCAGTATGTTTTCCTCTTGTGGGAGTGGTAACAAGTTGTTCCATAGCATTTGAGTTTATAAATTCTAGGAAGCTTTGGGCTAGGGTGTTGGAGCTAGAGTAATGCTCCCAGTCTATGTTTGGGTAGTTGAAGTCACCCAATATAATGGTGTTTGGAGAGACCTTCATATTTTCCAGTGTTCTCAGGAAGGCCGAGTAGGGTTCCTGGGTTTGGGAAGGTGGTCTGTAGCAGGCTATAAACTGGAAAGCAGTTTTACCCACTGTTAGTTGCACATTGATAGTCTCTGATGCTTCGTGCTGTGCCACCAACCTGGAGGTGTGGGTATCTTTGACGAATATTGATACTCCCCCTCCTTTTGTGGTTCGGTCCAAGTTTTGGGGCTGAAAAGCATGGTATGAGGAGAGTTGAATATTGTAGCAAATTCTGGTCTATCTATTGCTTACAATGGTTTTTAGTCAAGTGCTGAGCTACGAGGAACAGATTTGAGTGCTTAAAAGCTGAACTAGCTAATTCTAAGGGAAAAATTGAAGAGCAGACTTTCAGGCACCAGTAATAGTCGAACCCTAGTTAAACAACGCTGTGCAATGTGCAAAACTGCGCAAACATGGGTTTCTAAACAGTAAGATGAAGGGGATAGAAATAGCCCAAAATGGCCAATAAAACTACAGATTCTGAGTTGAAACCACTCCTCCAGCAACAGATAGGCTGCTCAAAGCTCACCACTTTCACTGATGAACAGAGAAGCTTCCTTCTATCTTAGTAAGGTCTGGGCAACACAGAAACTGCAAAACAGCTCAGAGTTCAGCAAAATCTGAAAAACAGACTCTACTGGTTATAGAAAAGTGGGAAATGAGTAGAGAGAGAAGATTTTTTTGTTTTGTGTTTCTTTTTCAAAAATTACAGCAGATACAGTAGTACAAGCACTTTTAAGGCAGAAATGGCTATCACACTTGAGTGTAGCCCACAACAGTTAAACAGTTGAAAATACTTAAAAACAATCAGTGAAAGTGCAAACAGTATCAGAATTGAAAAACGCAGATAAGTTGCAAAGTGAAAATAAGCAATAAAAAAAAAAAA